>NW_026935558.1:0-66984 GCF_032062105.1 Saccostrea cuccullata
ATCTCGATCTTCAGATCAAATGTATATCGTTTGTTGTCCCCCGCTTTTGAGAAAGGGAGAGGACATTAAATCTCATTCGTCTGTCTGTCAATCTGTCAGTCTAGACATCTGTCACAAAAACTTTAACCTTGCCCATAGCATTTGATTAAGCTGAGCTATGACTTCAAATTTCACATGTGTATTCCTTGTGTCAAGACCTTTCTTTAGGTACCACACCATTTACACGGACCACAATTCTTTGAACTTGCTTATTTCCATTTTGTTTTCATGATGAGAATTGAAGAATGGGAAACTCTTTCTTTTAAATATGTGCAATTTCTTGAACATATAAGACTGAAACGCCATTTCATGATACATGTGATAGCTGCACTTTCAGGATTTGACCCTACCCTACCTCCACCAACACTACACTCAACAATAAAAAAACAAACATAAGACTGTTGACTAAGCATTAATTTTCCTTTTATGTAATCATAAAAGCATAGCATAAACAACAAATAATATTTTATGATATGCATATTATTGTTAGATAATAATAACAAGTTAATAAAATAGTGTATTATCATCATCAGTGTTTTTGTTGAACTTGTACATAGGCATACATAACAATCATATTGATAAATATAAAACTCAACAAAATATACACATGTACATTGATACCATACTAATTCTAATCAATAATAATAATAATAATTGTAGTCCTACAGTCTTACCCATATTTACCTTACAGCATAACCTAAACCAGTCACCAATCTCAAAGTTAGAAATTTAGAAAACCTACACCCCCACCCCCATCCCACCCCCAATATACAGTATTTAATGGTAATATACCACTTGGATATCTTTATGCTATAATTCTTAGACTGGGTTAAACTCCTTGCCCTGTGCCTACCCTTCATCCTTAAACATTTTATTAAACCAAGTGATGGTTAAACTAACTCTCTTAAAATATTTAGAGCAGCCTAACCCTTTTCATTGCTTTAATAGTAAAGGTGACATTCTATAAATCCCAATGAAATTATTTTTAAAAATCAAGAAAACATTTGAAATAAGTCAGAAAATAGCTATTATAGATATAATATACAGAAATTAATAAATTTTGCTCACTTGCTCCTTTCCCTAATAAGACTTATGCTTTAGAATCAAAATAAATTTATACCTTAATTTACAAGAAGTTCATTACGCAGTTAAACATTTTTGATATGTATGTTCAAAATCACTAATTTACAAGTAGGTTTACTTCCTAAGATGTGCAATTTATTATTGAATTAGTTCAAATTAAGCACTGCAAAGTAAGTCCCAGCTGGTGACTCAGTCTCTGCTCCTGCGATTAACCACCTTGACCTAAAAAGAAAAAAGTAATATTCTGTAAATTAAATATTCACTAATTAAGTACAAGTACAGTCAATAGTAAAAAAAAATGTGTGAACATTATTTTTCAGATGTTATTCGATCTCTTCATTCCTATGATACAGTTTCTAAAAATATCCCATATAGTAGATACTAGAATATAAATCTGTTCAATTATTCTCACATATGATTTGTTGTCAATCTTTAAAAAACTTGTTTAAAAATTTGAAATATTTTGAAAGCTATGGATTTTCAATCCATGCAATTAGCTGTAGCTGCAGCATTCGTTTTGATAACTTGGATACAAAATGCCTTAATTTTTTATGGTACTTAGATGAATTCAAGTGTAAGATGCACATCTCTGAGATTAAACAGAAATAATTACACTAATTAAAACAGAAGTATACATATGAAATATTAAAACGTACCGTTGACTCTCTTCTTAGATTTCTTATGTGGTTTTCCAGTCCCTGCATGGCTGGAAGTGGTACTGCAGGTCCGTCCTCTCCCATGGAGTGGTGCAGAAATTCACTGGCCTTCTTGGCTGTAGGTGCTGGAAACTGTCTTTCCCTTGCCAAATGTTGCCTCCACCACTCCACATCGGAAGAGGAAAGCTTGCCTCCATCTTCCCATTTCTGAAGGTCCACGTCCATGGCTTGGAAAACCCTTCCTCCCTTCTCGGTCATCTGTGTCTTTGCCTCAGGGTCCTCCTGGAAGGCACTGGCCAGCCCAGTGACGTCTACCTTCTTGTAAGGGGAGGATTTCAGGGGCCACTCCTTGTACGACATGAAGACTTGATCTCCCTCTCTGGTAAACTTGAACACATGGGGGGTACTGTGTCCCACTAAGTGCACACTAGAGGACAGTCCCAGCTGCCTGTAGTCCCAGATGTTCTCCAAATGCTCCACATGGGGTGTTGGGTTATAGGCCTCCCTTGATAGTTCCTGGAGCACTGGCAGGGTCTGGATGGGGGTCCTAGAGATGTGGACAGAGACCCGAGAAAACAGCTCGTCCTCGTGAGTGTGGCCCACCATGAGGAAGGAGAGTTTGATCTGTTAAAAAAAAAAAGGAAAACTGATCAGGTCATTCATACCTTGAAACTAATACAATGTATTGGTATTCCTAAAAATCAACCCTTACGTAAAATAAATATGTGCAATAAATGCAATTTTTTTGTTTTGTTTACTTTTTGGGGAAATATAAATTAAACTGCACATACCGGTATTATACAACACATACCCTCTTTACACAAATACAAACTGAATACTTCATTTACAGTAAAATAATTTGAAGTACCGGGGTAAGGCAATAATCCAAAATAAAATACAATTTTGTTCATATGGCAATGCAAATAAAACTAACTTGATTTAAAAGTTTATTTCTATATACTAATAGTCGCCCGCATGGCGCAGTGGTTAGAGCGTCTGCTCAAGAGTCGCAGAGAAAGAAGTCGATCCTTTCATTGCGGGTTCGAATCCCACTGTGGGACGTGGAAACCGGTCCTTCGGATGAGACCGTATAAACCGAGGTCCCGTGTCACAGTAGGTGCTGGCACGAAAAAGATCCCTCACTGCTCAAAGGCCCTGAGTGCCGAGCATAGGACAAAAATTTGTACTTATAAAGAAGATTTAAACAGGTTTCCCTATATATTTCTATGTAAAACTCTAATCGGCCATTTTGGCCCCACCCTTACCCCAGGGGTCATGACTTGAACAAACTTGAATCTACACTACTTGAGGATGATTTCACATGAGTTTCATCTTTCCTGGACCAGTGTTTTTTGAGAAGAAGATTTTTTCAAAAATGCCAATAATTTTTCTCTAATTCATGATTATCTCCCCTTGGAAAAGGGCGTGGCCCTTCATTTGAACAAAATTGAATCCCCTTCACCCAAGAATACTTTGTGCCAAGTTTGGTTGAAATTGGCCCAGTGGTTCGTGAGAAGAAAATGAAAACGTGAAAAGTTTACAACAACGACGACAGACAACGGACAAATTTTAATCAGAAAAGCTCACTTGAGCCTTTGGCTCAGGTGAGCTAAAACTTATAGAAACAACAAGCCAAAAATTTACCTTCTTAACAATTCGTTGTTGCACAAGACTGGCCAGGAACCCCATAAGAATAACATTCTTATTATCTTTGGCTGAATTATCTGCCTGGATGTAAAGAGTTGGAGGAAGCGACATGTCCTGTGGAAAAAAGAGCAATAAGATTACTGGTAATTGATATAATAATTAGAAAAAAAATGTATAAGAAACATTTAAGCACAGAATGCTGTAGACACCTGGCTAAAGGATTAAAAAGAAGACTTAATTATTAAAAAAAAAAATATTTTGTTCATGGAATTTGAAATGCTCTTGAATGTTTCCTTTCCATGCTGTTAATTTCAATTTATAAAACAAAAATTTACATTGTTCAAAACATTTCAAAGATAGCAATAGGTTATGTGAGTGACTCAGTTGACTTTTTTAATTACAAATACGAGTTCGTATATGAATAATATCATCAATACATGAATTTGGGGAAAGTGTAATGCAACTTGATGCAGTTTATGTAAGTATGCCTTGCACCTTTATAAGTAGAAGAGTACAAGGTTTGTAGAATAAAATTATTTTACTTACATTGGAAACATCCTCTAGCACTTTGAGGAGGCAGTTGATGGTAATGTTCGCATCACATGGAAATTTGTCCGTCCAAGTAAACAGATAGGGTTTCTTCTGACCGTGCTCCAGAACGCCAGTCACATGGTGGTGAACTCTCGTTAGAGTGGCATCTCCCTATGAAGAAAAAAAAATTGTTGTAGATTTCATGACTCGTACTTGTAAACAGTACTCTCATGCTCCAAAAAAAAATTCTCTTTTTAAAAGAATCAACTTATTTAACCGTCTATTTTAATTTGAGAATTGATCACATTAGAACACAAATATGTTTCACCTTATGATATGTAGGGAATCTGGGCAGATTGGTTTTTGCCTGGTCCATGTTGTCTATTATAATAGACAAGTATTTGTCTGGACGATCTGCTGCCTTTTTGGAATGTTTGTAGTACTTCTCCCTGGCTATTCTACAGAGACAATACATATTGAAAATAAAAATCATGTATAACTAGTGCTAATTGTAACGGGGACCGTTACAGATGTTCCCCAAACGCCCCCAACTCCCTTTTGGTGCCATATTCCCTGTCAATTTCATAAAATAAGACAAACTCTATGCATTTGCGACTTTAACAACGTTTACCCAGAAGTGTACCAAGTTCATTCAAATTTGGCATTGCACGCGTGCGCATGTGAATGCATGTGCGTAATGACCATATCATCTTGTCTACACAATCTATATATTTTAATGTATTAAATATAAAAGTATTTAATCCAAAAGTATTTAAAAAATACGCTCATTCAAGTGTATTTTTGATTCTCATTTCACGTGCACGCATTTGCATACATGAGCATGGTGACCATACCCTCTTGTAGTAGTCCATTATATCTATCTATGTTCCAAATCCCATCCTGTTTGGTTGAAAACCAAGGGAGTTATAGCTATTTAAAGTTTAAGCCAATCAGATTGCAGCACACGTGCATGCACGTGTTTTCATGACAATTGCTATATACCATGTTGTAGGATATCCTAATGCATGGCTATGTTCAAAATTTCAAAGGATTTCGTGAAAAAACAAGAAAGATATTGAGACTTTAGTTTCAGCCAATCAGAACAAAGCGCACGTGCATGCGCGTGAGATCTTGCTATTTTGACCATATCATCTTGTCTACGCTACTAATATATCCTTACATTATAAATTTTAAAAGATTTCATCAAAAAATAGAAAAGTTACGGCTGTATCCATTATATTTGTCATTTCACGTGTTGCACGTGCGCGCTCTTGCAAGCACGTGCGCGCAAAATGGCATGTTGACAATGACATCTTATCTACATTTATAATATGTCTATATATTCTTAATATCAAAGCATTACATCAAAAAATGGAAAAGTTACGGCAATTTCAAGTATATTGGTCATTTCAGGTGTTGCACGTGCGCGCTCTTGCAAGCACGTGCGCGCAAAATGACCTTCGTTCCGCAAATCTACATAACATGCCTACTTACCCTAAAAAGGTTTCCCCTTAATCGGATGTGTACTTTACAAGATCATTCGCGGACAAAATTTTCCCGAGAAGAAAAAAAATAATAATAACTAGTGCTAATTGTAACGGGGACCGTTACAGATGTTCCCCAAACGCTCCCCGAATCCCTTTTATAGTCATATTCCCCGAAAGCGTAATTAAATAAGACAAACTTTATGCATTTGAAACTTTAAAAACGTTTACCCAGAAGTGTACCATGTTCATTAAAATTTTATCACTGCACACTTGCGCATGTGAATGCATGTGCGTAATGACCATATCATATTGTCTAAACAATCTATATATTTTAATATGCTAAATATTAAAGTATTTAATCCAAAAGTATTAAAAAACCGCTCATTCAAGTGCATTTTTGATTTTACCCATTTCACGTGCACGCACGTGCATACATAAGCATGGTGACCATACCTTCTTGTAGAAGTCCATTACATCTATCTATGTTCTAAATCCAACCCCGTTTGGTTGAAAACCAAGGGAGTTATGGCTGTTTAAAGTTTCAGCCAATCAGATTGCAGCATTTGTACACGCACGTGCATGCATGTGCATGGTGACCATACCTTCTTGTAGAAGTCCATTATATATATCTATGTTCCAAATCCCATCCAGTTTGGTTGAAAACCAAGGGAGTTATAGCTATTTAAAATTTCAGCCAATCAGATTGCAGCGCACGTGCATGCACGTGTTTTCATGATAATTGGTATATATCATTTTGTAGGATATCCTAATGCATGGCTATGATCAAAATTTCAGAGGATTTCGTCAAAAAACAAGAAAGATATTGAGACTTTAGTTTCAGCCAATCAGAGCGTAGCGCACGTGCATGCGCGTGAGTTCTTGCCATATTGACCACGTCATCTTGTTTATACTACTAATATATCCTTACATTATGAGTTCCAAACCATTTCATCAAAAAATAGAAAAGTTACGGCAATATACATTATATTGGTCATTTCACGTGTTGCACGTGCGCGCTCTTGCAAGCACGTGCGCGCAAAATGACCTTCGTTCCGCAAATTTTCATAACATGTCTACTGACCCTAAAAACATTTCACCTTAGTTGGATGTGTAGTTTACGAGATCATTCGCGGACAAAAAAGTGCCCAGGAAGAAGAAAAATAATAATAAGAAGAAACAGAGTAAAAACAATATGTTCCCCAACTTCGTTTGGGGAACATAATAAGCATGAACAGTTTTCGTAATAACAGAATGCTGCATGTATAAATTAACACATTCATAATTTAGCCAAAACACCAGGTATGGATTGGTTGGCATAGTCGTGAATTAGCGCAACATATTTAGCACTAAAGATAAAAATTAACTATTTATTGTCTATGAGATGAAGTAAAATTTTTATCTGTTAGCTGTTATTGCTGTTCAATTAGCATGTCCATCTGGCTGATAATAGCTAACTAAATTTGGCTCAATGTTCTAGGCCTGATAAAATGGCAGACCAAAGCATGTTTATGAAAACATCATATCATATTTATTTCTTAATGGTAACCATGAATTAACACATTGCTATCTGAACCAAAGCCGTTAAAAAATATAGAGCATGCTTTTTTAAGTACACACACTATATTTATTTTATAAGGCTATATAAAACTGAAATTACTGTTCTCAGACCTGCTCATATCCAATTCGAGGTACCCGCTTTCCAAATTTATTATATTTTTGATAAAAGAAAAATTTGGTTATGTAGGCATAATCTGGGAAAAGAAGTTTGCTCTCACTTTCCAGTAGCCATTAAAGAGACTTGTATACTTTATTTTAAAATACATTTGAAGATAATGTGTACGATATTCAATTATAAACTTATAAGTACTGAAATGGATAGTGTAAATCTGTTAATCAGACATGGAAAGGACGTAATGAACGAAAAAATTTTAACATAATCGCAGAGAAAATTCAGGTAAAAAATACCTCCTTCATTGAATTCATCACCAATAAAAAAATGAATTAAGAAGAAAAAGCCACACATCTACATCTTTTTTTGGGAAAAATGGCCTGAGAAATGGAGAATTAATTTATATACTCTAAAATATGTATTTTAAAAAAGAATATACATACCGTGCCATCAGCAAGTGTGCCTTTTTCTGTTGCTGGAGTTTCACCCTTTGCTCTTTGGTCAGCTTGCTGAGTTTCAGCTGCTTGAACATGGAACATTCTTTGCATTCAGTGAAAGCTGATCGCTGAAATAAATAGAAAAATTGTAAGTAACCACACATGATTCATTATCAGGACATTGGTGTTTATTATCCTATATGTCATCAAATGTATAGATCAAGTTTGGAACATGGGATAGGTGGTTTCTCCTACATTTTTTTTCCATGATAAAGAAATATGTGCTCTTAATTGTTTTTTTTTTCAGCTCTTTCTTTCATTTTGTTCAACATAAAAAACTTTAAAATTATTTTTTTTTGTGAAGTTGCCTCCTCCTCCTTTGAAATATGTCCATGTAACTTAAATAATGTGATAATTGTATGCACATAAAAGTATTCCTAAATTTATACTTATTAACATACAATTTTTTTCATTTTGATAAATATTTCATGATTTAAACATTCATTTAGCATTTTTAGAATTCAAAGCAATGAAAACAAGAGGCCCATGGGCCACATCACTCACCTGAGTAGCTTTGACCATGCTCTTCTTTGCAAAATGTCCCCCTTGTAATACATGTTGTGACCCCCACCCTACCACATAGGTCATTATTTGGATAATTTAGAATCTACACTTACCCGGGGTTCTTTCATGTAAGTTTCAACTTTCCCGGCACAGTGGTTCTTGCAAAGAGGATTTTTTAATGACACCAACTTATTTTTTTCTTTTCTTGATTATCTCCCTTTGTGGTGGAAATTGACCCTTTATTTAAAGAAAAAATCAAACTTCCTTTCTCCAAGGATTCTTTGTACCAAGTTTTGTTAAAATTGGCAGAGTGGTTCTTGAGGAGAAGTCGAAGGTGTGAAAAGTTTACAGATGGACAAACAGACAGATGGATGGACAGACGGCTGACAAAATTTGATCAGAAAACCTCACTTGAGCCCAAAGCTCCGTTGAGCTAAAAAAGTAGGGAAAAAGAAAGTTTACATACCTCTGAAGCTTTCATATCAGGACATCTCTCCTTCCACACCCTCTGAAAATGCCTGTAGCTGAAGGGGGTTTCATGGTCGTCTGCATACTCCTTATAGGCACTCTTCTGGGTCATGCAAGTGGGAAGCATGATCTTGGCCCTGTCTGGCATCTGTTCTCCTTGTTTGTCTCCCAGAGATGAAAGGAAATTGGACAAATGGGAAACACGCTCATGGCCATACTTCATGCCTATCCTTCGATCAGCTGATGGATTCTTGGCATACTTCTGCTCTATGTATCTGTTGAAAAAAAATCAACATGAAAAATATGAGCAATATCAGAATCTTCTAAGTTAATCTTTAAACTAAAGTTTTTTAATTATCATTTTAAATCATATAATGATCTGATTAAACAAGTTGAGTCTTTGAAAAATGGGAGATGTGGTTGTTGAAGATTTATTTGGGACAGATAACTTAATTTCCACAGTCAAACCAATGAAAAAATTCTTATGGTTACATGTATGGAGTGTAAAACATAAAAAAGATTTAAAGACACAACTATTTCATACAACATTCTATAATTCAGAGATTTAATCAAGTTAAAATAAAATCTACAAAATAACTTTCACACATACAAAAAAAATGTGCATTTTCATGCAAAACTTGTCACTAACCATAACAGTAGCAAGTTCTCAACATGTTTGTCAAAAACATGCATCACATATGTAGTAAGACTGCAAACCAAATCATGCATACTTGAGGAATTCAAGAAGATGTGCTTTTACATTATTTTCTCAAGAATTAAAATTCCAATACGTTATATTGAATTATATTTCATAAATGAATTAGAATGTGACTGATATATGGGCCGACAAATCCTAGTAGCTGGAACGAGACAGTAATTTTTAAAAAATTTTTTCTGTTTATTCAATTTTTTTTAAAAAATCACATTTACTGTACTACTACTTTTTAACTACGGGTACCATTGTGTATTTAAATTCATACTGACCTTTAACTATCATGCTAAGTTAAATCCATATAATGACATCAATCTTTTGATTGAGTACTCTGTTTTTGTTCTTTCTTTTTTTTTTTAGGAAAGGAGGATTAAAATAAGTGCAATGGAGAACATTTTTTCATTTGAATGTTAATTAATTTCTCTAAAGTAAATTTGGGAATCAAATCTATTTAATATATTCCCCTATCAAACCAGGAAATTTGCCAATGTTACCAAGACTAAATTTGAAATAATGATTCATATCACACAGTCTTACTTTGTCATACTATACATGTAATACTCTAATACTACATATTTAAATGCTTTGCCATTTTAATTCAAACATGTCAGGATGTATAGAGTAGAAACAACTAACATGACTATTCTTAGAATTAACTTCTGTGAATTTTATGAAGGACATGTATGAACATCTTTTTATCTTCCTTTTTTTTTTTAAAAGCAATCTGTCATGGCCCCTTAGGACCTTGTCTCCCTTACTATAAAGGAATGGAATTCTACCCAGCCTACTAAGATACTCAATGACCTAACATGCATAATAAAGTTAGTACTTGACTTAAGTTTCTGCATACTCAATATCATACAGCTTTTCAAGGATACACAAATGCGCACAGAAATTTTGTCATCAGGAAACATAACAAACTTATGAATAAATATTAATTGCTAGCTCATTAAAAACATTAGGATTTTGACTTCTAGATACTGTGGTTTCATTAATATTCATTGAGCACCAATTTACAAGGATTTCGTTGTTGAGCAGATCCACTAATTTAAATGTTCATTGAATTAAGTAATACATGTATGCTATTCAATTGTATCAAAATTGCTTTTTTTCCGCGAAATTATGTATCCTTGAAAATGTCCTTCTTATAAAATCATTGAAAATGGATACCAACAAAAATTGATGAAACCACAGTACTGAGATTATAGTGAAGAATTTTCAAAATAATTACCGTGATCTAGACACTCCATGAACTATACGCCAGCATTCACTGCACACTAAAATTCCAGCCAACACACACTGTTCTGCACAAACTTGTCCACGGTGAATTGCAATCTCCTGATTCTGCTGCGTGATGACCAGTTTCCAAAACTGCTTCCTGATGGAAAAAACTGCATTTGTGGGAATCTTCTGCAAACACTTGGATGGACAGCACTTCTTCTTCAAGTCTTCACTAATGGTCTCAGTTTGAGTCTTTTCAAATTGCCTTTTCCCACATTTTTTCTTCTCATTTAGGACATCAGCTGGAAAAAAAGAATAGAATTAATATCCTGTCAATAAACAAGAGGCCCATGGGCCACATCGCTCACCTGAGAAGCTTTTACCATTCTGTTCTTTACCACATTTCCCCCTTGTTATACATAATGCATCCCCACCCTACCCCACTGATCATAATTTAGACATTTTGAAATCTATACTACCCCATGATCCTTCCATGGGCACATATGTTTCAGCTTTTTTGCCCAGTGGTTCCTGAGAAGAAGATTTTCAAAGATTTTTCCTATATATTTCTATGTAAAACTGATTCCCTATAATGGCCCCGCCCTTCCCCCGGGGGTCATGATTCCTGCAATTTAGAATTTACACTACCCCACAATGCTTCCACATAAGCTTCACTTTTTCTGGCCCAGTGGTTCTTGAGAAGAAGATTTTCAAAAAAAAATTTCTATATAAAACTTTGATTCCCCATTGTGGTCCCGCCCTTCCCCTGGGGGTCATTATTTGAACAATTTAGAATCTAAATTATACCAGGATGCTTCCACATAAGTTTCAGCTTTAATCTTAATATCAATGTAAATGATTTAAATGAATTTTTTATACAAGATGGCAAGGGGAGGTTATGTGCATTAAAAAATTATCTGCATAATAATGCAGTTCATATTTGGGGAAAAAGGGAAGTGTTTTGCATTTGGTTAGGGGACACATATTTGACAATACATGAGATAGTGGAAAGTCCAAAGAATAATTAAATTACACTTGTCAATTTTAAAGGCATGATTTTTAAAAAAATAAATTGATATTTTCAACCACTTCTAGAATTAACCATGTTTCTTTTGTTTTTTTGTTGTATAAAACAATTGGGGGACTAAATTAGTTTGAACACCGAGCAATTCAGGTAAATTGGTGCAATTATTTTTTATTAACATGTGCTGCACTGATGAAAGTATTTTGATTTCAAAGATTGGAATAATTGTGAGCATGCTGATTATCTATAATTATTCAAAACAAAAGTTCTGTGAACAGAAACGTTGTTTTAAAAGTAATTTTGATTAAATTGAAACAACCATTATTATGCCAAGATAAAAATCCTTTATTACTGACATAGAATTATCAAAGGCAAATAGTTTTGGACAAAATTAAAAATATCAAAAATTGTTAAAAATTTAAAATAGGCTTTATTGAAATCAATAATGTCAGTCAAACTTCACAAGAAAACCAGCATGTTTTTTTTTAACTTTCGACAGTATATACAAAAGGAAGCAAACATACTCCTGAAGCCATTTGCTATTAAAGACAGCTACTGTTTAGGAGATATATCCCATTTATACACCTTGACACTAGACAGTGTGACACATCCCTCACACTCTTACCAGTGTTGACCAGCAATTAACTTTAAATGATGGCTTCTTTTCATTTCTCCTTTTTTAAATATTAAAGAAATATAAATTAAAAATCTAAAAATCTTTTTTTTTACGTTATATATATGCCTAGTAAAGGGGTTGGTGTTTGGGTTACTACATATTTAATAAAACAAATTTTTATTTAGATTTGCTTTGGAGCATGTAGAAAGCTAAGTTTTCAAATGTATTGTATCAACAGGGTAAATCTTTGAATTATTGATAGTATAAAAATTATATTATAATTAAGTATGATATATGTACATGCAGCCATTAGATATTTAAATGCAATGTGGTGATGAATGTCTAAATTACCTATCATTTCTTGACCTAAGAATTTGTATTTCTTGAATAATATACAATTACAATTACAATTAACTTTTCTGTGATTGTGTTTATATTTGTGCAGTGATATTTAAATTATCATTGCTGATTTTCAAAAACTAATCCCAAAAGACTAATTTTGAAATTACCGATTTCCCCCTAGTTTTAATAACAAAGTGAAAAAGAAATTTTAAGTATTTTGTAAATTTCAAGTTTTTAAAATTGAAATTTTAAGGGTTTGGATTGGAGTTGGTAAAAGTTTTTTAAACATGATAAACACTTGTCCAAAATGCATATTTACATAAAGGTGATGGATAAACACAGAGCCCCCCCCCCTCCCCCCCCCCCCACACACACACACACACAAACACACACAAAAATCATAGGCAGCAGTTGTAACATGATCTGTATTTTGGTGTTTCAGCATTTTAACTTAAAATTATTAATTTCCCGCTGTTAGTTATTCAGCCAAAGATTATAAAATCAGTTTATTTTTTAAAGCTAATAACTTGATTCATTCATGATCGAAAATTATTGGGTTTTTTTTTCAAACATTAATTTGACAAAAGTTTAGCTGTACAGGAAGTGCCCATAACTCAGGTGATCCCCGATAGGTCAGTATGGAAAAGCCAATCACGTAACCTTGAAACAAAGGTGTGAAATTAAAATCATTATAAAAGCCTACTCAAAGTCTCACCACCATAACTGTCACCATGGTGGGCTGGACTCTGTGTTCACGAAGAGGCTTAGTAACTTTTGTTACAACAGGTATGTAACTTATGTTAGATTTATTAGGAAAATTCTTTTTTGTTCAATTAGAATGGTACTTTGGGTGAGGAAAGGCGTTAAGGTTCAACAATACTCAAATAAGAGAGATAACTCAAAATGACATATAAATGTCTTTTATTCCTTTATAGATTTGTCAAGTTAAAGTGTCTATTTAAATGCAATATTGCCCTGCAAGCTATGTTATGATTATATTTTACATTTGTTTTGTAATATTTTAGTTGTTAAGGTTCAGGAAACATTTTATATGAGTGCATGAGCACTTGTTAAGAATCAAATATAGGAATTAGAGCTTTAGTTAATGTATACATTATGGGTACAATTATTGGTATAATTTTAGTCTTAAGTTATTCATGCAGTTTTATACTGATCCGTGTTTACCATGTTTACACAATTCAAATTTCTACAACGATTTAGAGATTTAGAATGTTAATATAATAGTTCAAATATCTAACTTTCAAAAACTCAAACTGATTTGGTATATATTGACAATTAATATTTTATTTCAAAAATTTCAAATTTCTAAACAGGTTTAACATTTTGAGATTTTAGATTTCACCTTAAATATTTAAAATTCAAATTTCCAAAAACAAATTTTATATTTTAAACAATTGAGTTTTAAACATGTTTAATCTACTGTTAAGAAAATATACACTTAACATTCTTAAGTTCGGTAATATTTTTGTATTTTGGGGTATTTGAAATAAGCTTCAAACTTCTAAACTCGAACTTTGAAACGTTTTAGATTTTTAGAAATTTAGAATTTTGAATCAAATTTTCTAATTTCAAATAACCTAAACACACGAGTTTTAGAATTTTACTTTAAATATATAACATTTAAACCAGTTATGGTCAATTTGATATTTTGAATATTTGAAGTAAACTTCTAAAAACTAAAGGCGTTTTGGTTATTTTGAGTTTTTATATCAAAATTCTAAATGTCTAAAATCTAAATCTTTGAATGGTGGAAGTTGGAAGTAAATTTTAAATAATCAAAAGACGAAGACGTTGAATTTATGATTAATAAACCATTCTAAACAAACAGAAGAATAAAAACTCAAAAAAAAAAAATTAAAATACAAAAACCATTTTTGGAATTGTGAATTTGGAACATTTAAGGTAAAAATGTAATATATATTAATTCTAAACCTTTTTAAAAATTGAAAGGTATATTTTTGAACTAAAATATTAAATTTCATTTACAAAATCAGTTTGGGTTTTTTGAAATTAAGATATTTGAACTTAAATATGTTAACATTTTAAAGCTCAAATCCATTTTAAGGGGGGACCTATGTCCAAAAAGTCTTTATTATTCAGAGTAAATGCATTAGGTATGTCACTCATGAAATTTTTTGAGAAGTATATTTTGGTTGTTAAAATTGTTCTAAAAAATATAAATTAAGACCAATATTAATTATTCCCAGCAATATCATGTAACAAAAAGTATTCTCCGAGTAAAAGTATGTGAGGCTAAAGTTCCAATATGTTAAATTTAATAAATGTGCAGATTTGCATAATATCTGCTAAATATCCTTCTACCACAAGAAATAGTCCCTCATAAATCTTGATTCTTTGTAGCTTTTTGAGTGTTGAACGAATGAATTAACATTGTTGAATTTAGATATGTTATAAAAATATAATTCTAATAGTTCTGCATGGACTTTTCTAAAAAGCTGATAAGTGATATATTTTGATATTTCTTAATATCTTTTCTGCTCTCTAAGTACATGTACATGCATGTACATGTACTTACACTGACTGACCTTTAGTATAAGAGAATCTGGGGTTAGAACAAAGCTATATTAGTAGTCCAATTAAAAATTCCTTTAACTCTGTTGAAAATCCTCTTCTTTGCTTCATTATTTTTCATAGAAAAAGTATAT
This sequence comes from Saccostrea cuccullata, assembly GCF_032062105.1. Lineage (NCBI taxonomy): Eukaryota > Metazoa > Mollusca > Bivalvia > Ostreida > Ostreidae > Saccostrea > Saccostrea cuccullata. The sequence goes on from NW_026935558.1 coordinate 15,184, forward strand.
ATTATGTTATATGTGTATAATTAACCTGAAGTAAGGTATGCCAGGCCTTGTCAAAAAATTGAAATTCCTGGTAGTGGGTTTTATTTGAAATGCTTATACACTCTAGTATTAATTACAGTGTTGGGTAAAGGGCATCGAGTTAGGTGTATTCAAATGAAAGGATATGCTTTATTTCAAAGATAGATAAATAAGATTTAAATCTTCGAAATCTTAGACTTTACTAAAATCTATAATCTAGACAAGGCATGATCGGTCACATGGAAGCATCATGAGGTAGCGTAGATTTTTTAAGTATGTTAAAGGGTAGGGTTATAATATAAGCTTGGAAAAATCATGAAAAATCACAAACAGCAAAGTCATCAATTGTCATCCTTAGGTAGTGCAGCCATTCAAGTTTCTTCCAATCCAGAGTTAGGGTGGGCTACTATGGTGATCAAAGTTAGTCTTAGGTATTATAAGAGCCAGGAAAAAAAGTCTTTAAAAATCTTTTCCACAATAACAGAAATTTGTATAAATACATTAACCTGGAAAGGTAACTCTCTCGTCAACTATTTTATATTATTTTAAATATTGAATTTACAATGGTTATTGATGCATGAAAATAAATGAATCTAAGTAAACACTTGAAGGCACTTTGTCAAGTTGTATATGTTATTGGGATTAACAATTTTCTACAATCATTCAGAGCGAATGGACATGACATGAAATTTGTCTCCAATATATCATTATTACTGGTACATAAAGTAAATTAATTGTCTTTGGTTTCACTTTGGTGTATATTACTCCATTGGCCTATTTCCATAGGTAATTAATATGATAGCTTAATTGTTCTAATTCTTACTAATGTGATTGTATTTTTAGTTGACGCATTGATATTTTAATACTGCCTACTGATAAATGTAAAATTACTTTTAGTGAACATTTCATAGATTTAATTTCCTTTGTCCAATGTATTGCAATTTGAATTCATTTTGGTATGGATTCAGATCATTGAGTATTTAATTAACAATGAATCATTTTTGAGTCATCCACATAATATAAACCATTTCTTCTTGAAAAATATTTTGTATACATTCAATCCATTACTATAATTATCATTGATGAACTGTATAAAAATTCATATAAAATAATAAGACATAATTTTTTTAGCTCACCTCAACGAAGTTGGGGGGAGCTTATGTGATACCCTCGGCGTCGGCGTCGGTGTCGGCGTCGGCGTCGGCGTCCCAGGTTAAGGTTAAGTTTTTTGGAGCAGTTTTCTTTTTAATTACTTCTGTGTCCTATACTGATTAGACATGCATGGAAAATGGTTTTAGTGTGTTTTATTGTACCAGACAAAGTTTCAGATGCTGCAATTTCAGCAAAGGAATTACCAGGTTAATGTTTTTGGAGCAGGTTAACATTTTTGGTGCAGTTTTTGGTGTGGGTTTCATTTCCAAGTAACTATCAGGCCTATGTTGACCAAACTTGCATGGATGATACATCTAAGGATGCATACTACCGGGATTGCTTCGGATGCTGAATCTGACCTACATTTTCCGGTTGAGTGAACAGGTTAAAGTTTTTGGTGCAGGTTTCATTTCCAAGTAACTATAAGCCCTATGTTGACCAAACTTGCATGGATGATACATCTAAGGATGCATACTACCGGGCTTGCTTCGGATGCTGAATCTGACCTACATTTTCCGGTTGAGTGAACAGGTTAAAGTTTTTGGTGTAGGTTTCATTTCCAAGTAACTATAAGCCCTATGTTGACCAAACTTGCATGGATGATACATCTAAGGATGCATACTACCGGGCTTGCTTCGGATGCTGAATCTGACCTACATTTTCCGGTTGAGTGAACAGGTTAAAGTTTTTGGTGCAGGTTTCATTTCCAAGTAACTATAAGCCCTATGTTGACCAAACTTGCATGGATGATACATCTAAGGATGCATACTACCGGGATTGCTTCGGATGCTGAATCTGACCTACAATTTCCGGTTGAGTGAACAGGTTAAAGTTTTTGGTGCAGGTTTCATTTCCAAGTAACTATAAGCCCTATGTTGACCAAACTTGCATGGATGATACATCTAAGGATGCATACTACCGGGCTTGCTTCGGATGCTGAATCTGACCTACATTTTCCAGTTGAGTGAACAGGTTAAAGTTTTTGGTGTAGGTTTCATTTCCAAGTAACTATAAGCCCTATGTTGACCAAACTTGCATGGATGATACATCTAAGGATGCATACTACCGGGCTTGCTTCGGATGCTGAATCTGACCTACACTTTCCGGTTGAGTGAACAGGTTAAAGTTTTTGGTGCAGGTTTCATTTCCAAGTAACTATAAGCCCTATGTTGACCAAACTTGCATGGATGATACATCTAAGGATGCATACTACCGGGCTTGCTTCGGATGCTGAATCTGACCTACATTTTCCAGTTGAGTGAACAGGTTAAAGTTTTTGGTGCAGGTTTCATTTCCAAGTAACTATAAGCCCTATGTTGACCAAACTTGCATGGATGATACATCTATGGATGCATACTACCGGGCTTGCTTCGGATGCTGAATCTGACCTACATTTTCCAGTTGAGCGAACAGGTTAATGTTTTTGGTGCAGGTTTCATTTGCAAGTAACTTTAAGCCCTATGTTGACCAAACTTGCATGGATGATACGTCTAAGGATGCACACTACCAGGCTTGCTTCGGATGCTGAATCTGACCTACATTTTCCGGTTGAGTGAATAGTTAAAAGTTTTTGGTGCAGGTTTCATTTCCAAGGAACTATGAGTTCTTTAATGACCAGTCTTGCATAGATGATACATCTAAGGATGCATACTTCCAGGCTTGCTTCGGAAGCTGAATCTGACCTACTTTTTGTGGATGAGTGAAAATGTTAGTTTTAATGCATGTTTCATTTCCAATAAACTATGAGCCCTATAATGAGCAAACTTGCATGGATGATACCTCTAAGGATGCACACTAATGGACTTGCTTCGGATGCTGAATTGGACATACATTTTTCAGATAATAGACAAGGTAAAAGTTATGGTTGCAGGTCTATTACCAAAAACTATAAGGCTTATATAACATTGTATAAACCAAACTTTCACAAATGCTGCATCAAGAGATGAAAACTCTCAAATTTGCTTCAGATGCTGGATTTTCATTACATTTTCATGAAGAAGAAGTAGTTTAAATTTTTTATGTAGGTCTATTTCAAAGTATCAGATCAAAATTGCTTTTAAAAATATTTTCATTTTTGGAATGTATACTTTTTGTTGGTTAATTGTGTGACTTTGCCTTACTTAAAGACAACATTCGTTGAGGTGAGCTCTGTAATCTCTGATTACCTATGTTTTATATATATTTCTGAATCAACGGTTTCCCAGAATTTTATCATTCTTATTTTAATATTTACACTCAATGGATATATCTACCAAGCTCGCCATAGATGGCTTAAGATGGTAGTAGATGTCTTAAGATGAAATGTAAGTTTATTTAAATAGAACTTTACATTATTAAATCTCACAACCATAAAAAATGATAGCGATAACGATTTCATCAAACATATCAATTTGACAATTGATTCCAGTATTCCCATGCTCTGCATGGTTGCTCTTTGCACAGTATATATAATTTCTTGTACTATAAAATGATACAGTTTACTCCCATAAATATTTAAATTCATTTACAATTATTCCAATCACATTATTGTTGTAATTCAATACTACGTTTGAAGATTGTCTGTCCTTAACAAAAAATAAAATTTTTATTTTATCAACATTCAATCACATGTAATTTCCATTTTTCACAATATTACAAAATATTTTTGAAAACAATGAGTTGATATTGAAGAACCTCAAACATCAATACAATGTCATTTGCATAAAGCATAATTGTAATTCTTAAGTATACATCATTCTAGCTTTTCAATTTCATCAAACAGACTGTTCAACCCAATAATATTTTTTCTATTAAGAATTCTTCTAATTCATTAAGATACATGTACAATGCAAAGAGAAGATGAGACAAATTCTCACCCTGGGGAACTCCATTTCTACCAGGAAAATAAATTCAGAATATCATTGTTATGAGATTCTAGATTTACAATTATTATACAATAGCATTTTCCTGTCATTGATATTTATCAAGATCTTTTCCACATTGCAATCCTATTAATTGCCATACTTTATGAAATACATTTTTGATTATTATAAATAGGCACAACATAATTTCTTTTTCTTTAGTATATGTCAGTTCTATCAATGAATGACGTACAAACATGTTATCAATGGTAGAATTATTTGCCCTAAAACTGGTCTGGTTTTCTTTTATTAATTAAAAGTCAATATTTTCTGCATATATTTTCCATACGATGCAGATGTAAAAACATTTTTCCATGACAATGATGTAATTTAATATCTAGTCCACTCAATTCTATGTAAAGGTAGCTATATAGAGTACACATCATTTATTTTTCTCATGCCCTAATTACAACCTATTACGAGACCAGGAAAGAGTTTTTTGAGTCCTGAGAATTAATTGTCTTAAAGTCCTTGGGGAGAAAAATTAATCAGTATTGCTGAAAATGTGAACAATTCTCCAATATGTGTTTTCTTTTAGATATTGTAAATGGACAATTAATTTTTTCTAAAACATTGTTTCTTATTGACATTAGGTTGCATGTCATTGATCTCTAAATTTTACATTAGGTTGCACGTCATTGATCTCTAAATATTTTCAAAATTTAAAGTTTACAATGGTGGCAAACAAGGAAGACCATTAATTTGTTTATTACTGGTATTATTTTTTATTTATTCTTTGATTGTCATTTCCTTTTTGTAATTTATTAAATTAGTTAATTAAACTAGCAAATTATTCTCCTCACTGGTATATTATTATTGTAATACATTAAATTAAATTGATCTGAGATAAGTATATGCTTTTATGAAACAAATTTTATATGAAATATTTTATGAAACAATTATATAATATATGTTTTATATAATTTGAGTGATTTTTTTCTTTAATTATTAAGGTTCAGAAACCATTGATGAAAACTATATTATACTGTGTATACCATGTACTGCATGCATATAGTATGCCTGGCCACAACCCATTGTTCCTCTTAAGTAGAAAAACTCCTCAATTCACATAGAATATACAAAAAATACACCAACATGGTAGCAGATCAGTTCGCGATACATGTCTCCCCACCTGTGGCACGTGTGAAGGCAGGTGCCCACGAGTGGGGTTCAACACAAATTATTGAAAAGTATGATTTACTTACTCACTACTTTTATGTAAAAAAAGAAAAGTTCTAAATCACACATTTAGCACATATACATCTCATTACAAATATAATTAAACATATTAATGAAATAAAAAACTACCACGTTTACAGTACTATATCGCATTAATATTGCATAATGAACACTAAATATATAAAATGAAACAATTTTTAAAAAAAGCCTATAGTGGCACGTATTATACAATCTAATTAAAATTAGATTTTCCATTCACACCCAGGGTATATTGTTTCACAAAAGCACAAAAGACTTTTCACATTTTTTCATTGTGCAAGTTGGGTAATGTAGAAAATACTTGTGATAGGAATTCATTTTGTTTTAAAATGACCTAAGAACAATATAAAATAAATAACATATTTAATATGAAGCAAAGATCTTGTATAAATTAGTACTTATCATTGATATCAATATCTGTAGGTGTATCTTAATTTAATTTCCACAGAATTAGGAATAAGAATTTAGAATTAGGAGTCAAACCTTAATAGTTTCACTGTACAGAAACCCTACAGGAAACTTGCTGAAAATATTTTCAATGCAGATCGAGTTTCAGTAAGGTTTTGGTATTGTTTCAGATTTGTGGAAATCCAGTGACACAATAAATAAACATTCCTTTTTTTTCTTCCTTTTTGATTGCACCAAAAATAATAAATGTCTTTCTGCTACTAATATGAAAAAAATAGGGTAGGTAGGAGAATTTTAATTTTTAATTTCATTTAATTAATTGTATTTGTTGGATAGGAAGTACGAATTACTAAACCATATTAAACAATGTCTTATAGCAATATTATTGTTTAAAATAAGGAGTGTTTTATGAGTAGTTTTTAAACTTATACATGTATTTCATGAAATACCACTTGAATATATATTTTTCTGAATTTTCCTCAAAATCTGAATAAAAACTTTAGGGTTGGGGTAACATAGGGTAGGTCGGGAGCAGGAAACAAGACTATTTTTTATTTCTGGCCTTGTAAAATCTTTACATTTCATAAATACAAAGGTTGGTGTTATTTGTTTGATTTAGAGTGAACCACTTTATTAAAAAGTCCATTGGGTAACGAACTAAGCAAACTGCTTATTTAGTTTTAGAGGATTATAATTAGAGTCTATCCTCCAATAATGGAGGCCAATTAGACTAGTGTTTAATTAGGTGCACTTGCCTGTCGAGAAATAATGTATTTAAAATAATAAAATTTTTTAAGACCTACTTTTTTAAAAATTAAAATATTTTTTATCTTGCACTTCTTGCCTGACTCAGATACATGCTTATTTTAAAGGTGGTACTTCTTCACCCGTGAAGAGTGTCATTGAATGTGGTGGAAATGGCAATGAGGACACAATGCTGAAATTCACTTTGGTGAGTATTTTAGCTTGCATATATTTTATTTCCCTCCCTCATGTTACTATATCTAAGTGTTTCATGCACAAATCATATTCTCGAGTTTTTCTATGCCCTGAAAGTAGGATCATGATTTTTTAGGCTGATGATTTCTAATGATTTTAAACTTGGAATCTTGAGAGTGGTATTGGAAGTACATCATTCAAACAAGAATAGTTTTACTCTGCATGAATACATTGTACATGGAAAAATTTTGAATGGTTTTTAGAAAATGATTATTATTAAACATACTTCCTAAAACAGATTTAATTTTATGGTGTACCAGTAACTTTTTAATTACCATTCATATTAGTTTTTTTCTATTGACAATTATTACTACTTATATCAGGATCTCATAAGTTAATAGGGTGTCTTCTAGCTATTCCCACTTTTTAAAAATCTCAATCCCACCTATTCCCATTTGCAAATAACAATATGTGTTTTGATTAATTAATTGGTTTTTACAGTAATTAGACTAATTATATCCTTTCTTAGATTTACCTGTATTTTACAATTATTTTGTACATTTTAAGACAGAAAATAAATATAATTATCGAAAAAATATTTAAAATATACTTAAATTCACTGAAATATATACTTTTGCATGTGTATAATTATCATGAAAATCTAAATTGCTCTATGTTATGAAATGTTTTACCATACATCGGTCTTTTGCAATGTGATTTTTTAATGAATCTAAATGAATAATTTATCTGCTATATTTATTTGAAAAAGTCTAATTTCTTATCGAAAATAGAAGTAAAAAGCAAATTTACCTGTCCTTTACTCCCAGTGGTTTAATAATTACTGTTTTCACTGTAAGGCCAAAATAAAAAATAGTCTTGTTTCCTGCTACCCAACCTGCCCTATTTTTTTGCACCGACCCTAAAGTTTTTTTTTAGCTTTTGGGGAGAAAATTCAAAATTTTAGGAATTTTATGTTTCAAAAGTGAAAAAAAAATACATATACTCAAGTTGTATTACGTGAAATAGGGGACCTATATGTTAAAAATATGGACTTTCATAAAATTCTAATTGAGTCGTGCATAGCTATGACATGTTCAATTTGGGTTTGTAGTAGTTCATAAACAAAGAAATACCATTGAATAAATAAAATAAAATTAAAAAATAAAATAAGTTTCCTACCTACCTACCCTATTTTTTTCTGGCTGGTAGCAGGAAACAAAACTATTATTTTTTTTTTGGCCTAATAGCATGTGTATTCAGCTACATGATGTAATTATTTGTTTACACAATAATTCTACCTACTCCCACATGAAATTTTACTTTTTAATCTACCTGATTTTCAAAAAAGAAGGAATAGCTTGCAGAAACCGTTAATAGACTTTGTACTGTTCATAGAATAATTACTTTTAACATGATGAGGAAGGTCATATCATTTTTTTTTATATAAGAAACATTCCTTTTTAACTAAGGATTCAGCATGGAAAGACCAGTGTATCAGCTCAAATTACTTTATTTTTTAAGGTATGTCAAAAAATCATTTTTTATTCTAAAATTTGATTTTTAGTAAATCCCTAAAATTATAGGGATAATATTTCTTCAAATATCGGGACAAATCCTGATCAAAATTAAACTGATCCTGATCAAAATAAACGCAAAATGAATTTATTAAATTAAAATTATCAGTTATTACTTTGCTTCTTTCTAATTAATTTTTCACTAAGAAATCTTAGTGACTGACATGTTCAATGATTTTTTTACCATGTACAATGTATTCAGAGTAAAAAAAACTATTCTAGTTTGAATGATGTACTTCCAATACCACTCTCAAGATTGTTTGGTTAAAAGTAGAGAAGCTGCACTAGTTTGACTATATTTAGTTTTAATTAATTGTACAAAAAAATGTAAATGAGGAAATTTTATATTGTGAAAGCTAATTTTTACGTTTCAAAATTTTGCGAATGACCATTTCTTTGTTCACACTTTCTAATAATTGTTGAATTATTTTTAATTGAAAAAAAATTTGGTGAATGCAATTAACTCGCAAATTTGCTAAAAAATTATTTACAGCAAATATTTCCAGATTTACTGAAAGGTGTCATTTTTTTGACATGTGGGAGACAAAAATATAGTTATGATAATAATTATATTTCTGTAATTAAGGAATTGTGAATTTTTAATTGCTAGTACACAATGTAAATTTATTATTGATTATCATTCTGATATAAGGGAATCCATTTTGACGTTAAGCTGTGACTCAATATTTATACAGATTAAGAGAGAAATGTATTTATTTTATCATGTTCATTTATCGATCATTTGCAAAATAAAAAAAAAAAAATGGCCTCTCTGTAATTGTTTATGAGATTCGTGTGTGGCACAGCAAAGTTTTAACGCTAAAACATATCTTATTCAATAATAATAAGGAATCTAATTTGAAGTAAATTTTAGAGTTAATTTTGGTATTTCATTGCTTAAACCTTTACTATAGGGGTGTCTTAATGAATATAGCATATTCATTAAAATGTGCAACTTAAGCTGGTATTTTAATCAAGTTTTTCATTGCTGTATTATTAGTATTATTATTTTCATTAAGTTATTAATAGTTGTTTTATAAGTAGTTCAGATTTAAGGGACTCTGATCCTCAGCTAGGAAGGACAACTCTTTAATTTATAATTTGATTTTAAAAATCTCAAAATGCAGCTTGAAAATTAAATTTTTCATGCAACAATTTTCTTTATATACCTCTCAATATGCTTCAAGGTTCTTTGAAGTTCTCAGAAAAGTCTAATGAAAAGTAGAAATTTTTGCCTGATAAAAGTATTTAACCATAGATAACAATGTTTATCAACATGATATGAATTAAAAATGAATTAAAAATGATATATGGAGCTTTGCAATGACAGGAGAATCTTTCTACACTTTGCATTGTAAAAATGATCATAGTAAATAAAAGGAATTATATCTATGGTTTTTATTTTTGAAATGTGTTAATTGATCAAATTTGAATTTGAAAATGCATACCATGTGTTTTTATTAGCAATACCTGAAAATATATAAAAGATTTACTAATTTTCTCCATATAATATGATAAATTTGAATGATGAAGTATGACAAATTATCATGGGTATAAACGACGTTACTTTGAATATTCAGAGACATTTTTGTGAGCATTTTCATATAGTCTAATTGCTTGATTTTCAGAATCTGAGGATTGGAGTACCTTAAATTAAAAAAACAAATGTTAGTATAGCTCGATCCAGGTCCACCTGTCATAAAAACTTCACATGTGCGTGTCAAAAGACCTTACTTCAAATATCTATATAGTGATTATACAAGATGCAGTTATTGAATGGGCATGGACTAGGACAACATATATTACTTATGATATTTGTCAGACATAACAGTGAAAATGTTGCCATGCAGGGTTACAGGCTTTCATATTAAAATGGAACACTATTTGAACATTTACAACATTAAGACTTCATCAGTGAGAATAAGATACCAAAACAAAGAATAAAATTGGTATATATCACAGAGAAAATTATCAAACAACACTTAATTTTCTGTTTTGTCGTACTTCCATTTCCTTTTTAAAGAACAAGGTTCACTTATGGCCTTTTTTTGGCCCAGTATAATTCTGAAAATCTGACACTGTCTGGCTTTTGAAATGCATTAAATATTGTTTAAATTTTTGATAATTGCATATCTATCAAAGATTACCTAATTTTCTGGCTAGTTAATACTTTAAGTCATCACAAAATGTGTCAATTTCCTCAAATTCTGTTAATGTCTACAAAAACAGCAAGCTATTTTATGATGTTTAATATAAAGGGCATGTATTTTTTGAAAATCTTCTCCTCTGCTCCTTGGTCTAACATACTGATGATCTAAGTATAGGTATATAGATATACGGTACAGAAGGCAGGCCAGATGACCTTCCAAAATGATTTTCATGGCCCCTGCATCAGAGTTACATTAATGTGGATGGGTTTTAGGATTATACTGAAATTGAGTAAATGCTTTGAAATCTGCTCTTTGGTATTAATCAAAGACTTATGGTGATCAAGGGTATCTTTTCCAAAATTGTTAAATGTGTCCCCAAGTCAGGGGTTTCTGTGGGATGGGGACTTATTGATTGATTATAAATTGCAAATGATTTTTTTTCCTGCTCCACATTTCAATTTGGGTATTAAGTAATTAAAGTAGGAATGCGGACATTAAGATGAGCAATGGCACCTTAAAGCCATTCATGGCACTTTAAGTCAGTCTGTAGAGCCCATGTGGATTTCATGGCATCCAGTTTAAAACATTAACATGATAAACATTCAATTTTGTTTGAAAATTGTTGCATATGATACTCATGAAGATGACATATAAGGCATGTCGCCCCTAAGTAATATGATTGTTCACAGAGTACAAATTAGTACCTGTATTTAAAAAGATTTTATTATAACAATAATTTACATGGACTTCTATTGTAGCGTAATGTCGATGAAAATGAGGAAGTTACCGTGAAAGCTTCAACAACAGCATTTTATGTGACTGATGTGACTTTCAAGTCTTTGCATGGGCTGCAAGTGAAGGAGTTCCTAGACGATTTCCCTCAGGACAGCAGGTAATGAGGACTTGCTAATAATTTTTCAAAATATTCTTAATTTAAGGGCTGCATTTCATTTCCGGAATTTTCATTTTCGACATTTTTTAATTTTCATTTCCAACATTGTTTTGTTTTCATTTCAAACATTTTCAAATGCATACACATAGAACTTTTATTGAAAGATCTGAATACTTTACTTTTGAAAATTTTAAAGAAAAAATAAATAAATTTTTGAAATCAATAATCTGACTTAATTAATCTATCAATGACTTGGACATAAGTGTGGTGTTGTCACTAACATTTAATTTAGTGGACTTTGTGGTCATTGAATTCTTTTATCTATACTTGCTAGATGTATGCATATATGTGTATATTTGTTTGTAATAAATCCTTTTAAAATTCCATTTTCACTTACTTAGGAAACATTGAATTGCTGTGTAGACAAATGCGGGGAATGAAAACAAAATTGTGCCGGAAATAATAACAAAAAAAATTGGAAATAAAATAAAAAAATGTCGGATATGCTATGTATATTTCCGAAAATAAAATGCAGTGTAATTTAAGATTATAGTGCCATCAGATGTTCATAGACAAAATATCACTTTTTAATAATTTAATTGTATATAACATATAAGAAAAGTTCTCAGAGCTTCAGTGTGTTCAGTGTGACAAGATTTACTGTATGTACTTGGTGGAGGAAACACTTGCTTTCAGAATCAAAATATCATGAATTGTATATACAGGATTTTTAATCTGAATGTTGTTTCTAATTACTAGGTGAAATGACAGCCCGAAAGATGAGGAAGAAGAGTGATTATCAACACCTTCGTTCCTTCAAAGAAGAAGTTGAGGTAATATCTATTTTCTTTTAATTGTACATAAATGCGTGAGACAGTAATGTCCATGCTTGACAGTATTGTCCATGCTTGTCTTTGGTCACATTTTTAGCTTTAGCTTTTAGCAAACTTGGATTGGATGGATATTTTTTTTCTTGAATAACTCAACAGGTTAAGTACGGGTTAAAACCCAGTGTTTCTTAAGTGGAACAAAACGCTATATTATTCATAAGGACATTGAATAAACAATTTTATTATATGACTGAATAATTTCCATCTCTATGATTGGCTGAGATCCAACTATGTTAGAAAAATACTACGTTGTATTGACCTGCACGTGACGCTCCAGGTCAATACAAGGATTTATTTCATCTACATTGATCCAGAAATAGATTGGGAAATTCCAAATTGATATAAATTGTTTTGGAAAGCTATTTAAATGACTATTATTTTTTTTCATGTGAACAAAACATAAAGTATTTTAGGGTGTGGGTGGTAAGAGGGGATGCCGGGACCCCCTCCAATACTTTTACTGAACAACAATTCTTTTTTTACTTTTTGGCAGTCAGTTTTCCCTGATAATGCTCATTCCTTTCAAAATTTATCCTATAAAAAAGACTGACATTATATATTTTTTTTCATGGCAACTAAACTTGATTTAAAAAAGAAAAAACATTTCAAATTGATACGACTGCCGACTGGTAAGGTTTATTCACATTTTAATTCTGCTTCTCTTTTGTATTTGGCTAGGACTTAATAAAATGCAGACAAGTAATGAGCTTTATCATTTTATCACTGAATCATATAATAAAACAATTATTGCTGTTTTTTCGGTCAATACAATGATTTAGCCATCTTCGAAGTACAATATTCACCTCGCCCTTCGGGCTCGGTGAATATTGTACTCCTCAGATGGCTAAATCACTGTATTGACCTAAAAAAACAGCAATAATTGTATAATATTTAAATCTGATAAAAAAAAGATCAGGAGAGGAATGCAATCAATGTTATTTAAATTTGGATATAGCTGCAAAGCTGTTTCATTTCAAATGTTTTAAAAATGTTATAAATAAAAGTGGTTTTGATAATTAGATTTAATTCTTTTCCATATGTGTATCATGTTAGGAGGTTTTTCTTATCAATGTAATTTAATTAAATTTGGTCTTTGATTTTAGGTTTTGAGGAACCTTCATCCTGAGGCGGATCTCATTAAGGATGATGAGATGCTGAATTCTGGTCTTAGAGAATGGAGACGGGAAGCTGAATTGGCACTAAACATCAATGAAGTAATGAAATGTACTTGACATCTATATATAGATTTCTATCTCAACCTCTCTAATGTGTTTGTAAACAGGGATAAGATCGTTTTAAAACTATAATGATTGGACTGTATTTGTCAATTTTTAAGAATAAAATTTATATGAACGGTATCTTTGCTACATTTTCTTATCAAAGTTTGGCTGTAGTCTGTCTGTATGTCTGCCTAAATCTGTCTGTCTGTAAGCATTCTTTTAACTTCAAAACTACTAGGCCATTGTCTAACAAATTTGTCACAAATGTTTTTTTTTTTTTGTTCACAGATATATTTACATAAAAAGATTATCAGTAAAATTACAAAATCTAAACTTTGATATGATTAACAGTTTAACCAATTAAACTTTTTGTGGTTAACAGATTAGCAATTCTGCATTCAATTATCATCTCTAAAAAAAAAAAAGATTTACATTTGGTTAAATGATGACTTGACAGGGGTTAATTTTTCAATCATAGCTACTTGGCTTTGGTTAACACTGAGCAATATGACCCATAGGTCTCTCTTCATTTACAGGGTCATCTGGGTGGTCTAATGAAGGAGGCATTGAGTGTTGCTTGCCTCAGCAAGAGGTGTTTCCTGTGGGCCATGTCCATTATGGAGGCGTATAAGGAGTGGAAGCTTAAACGACAGACCAACAACAAGGTGAACAGGATGCTGTTTGTTCAGCTTCCTGGGATGAAGAATGAAGAGGTCCTCTTCAATCTACTTCGTCAATTCAGGGGCGGGGAACTCACCAAGAACGAATTCAATGAGAAGATGAAAGAGCAAAAGGTATTTTATGATTTGCTTATTCTAAAACAATGAAATACTTTATTTCTTATTATAAAATTATTTATTGAAACATTGCAAAACTATATACAAATTTAAATATTATTACATGCACAAATAATATACTGTGATTGGGGCATGAGTAATAAGGTACTTTGAAAAAAAAAAATTGTCAATAATAAAATAAAATTATATTTCATTTAATGATTTGTTATTTCATTTACAGTCTTTGGCTGTTCCAAGCAACAAAAGGCGACCAACCAAGGTAAGAGAAAATGTTTCATGAGTGAAATCCTTTCCACATTAATCATTCATATCTTCATGTTTTAAAATTGAGAACTTTCAACACATCTTTGATTTTTGCAAGACAGAACACAAAATTATGTTTTTACCTCACCTGAGATAGGTTTAAGAACATTACTGATGAAATTGAAATTTATTTTATAGTAGGATATGAAACAAAAGAGTTTCGAAGTTTTACACAAGAAAATCTTAAATCATCTCCTCACTTGTATAACCATAAGACAGAAGAGATTTAACTTACAGATAGTTTAGCTTTCAGATAGTTTTGAAGATTCTAAAATGGGAAAAGTGGGAATTATGTTGGGTCATTGGCATCGATCTCTATGTATAGAAAGATATAAATATAATATTAATACACTTTGCATATAAAATACATTTTGTTTTAGCCTAGGTCAGTTTTTTCAGATTTTAATTGAACATTTTAGGGCGATCCTGGGCCTCTTAAAAAGAAAATAGCAGACCTTGAGAGCAGGAATTCCATGCTGCAGAAACAAGTCATCGACTTAAAGAAGAAACTCATGGTAAGATTTTAAAAAACTAAGCAAGACAGTTTAAATAGGTTTACTGTAGGATTTTTTAACTATAAATACTGAGGACTAACTGATGGTAAACAAAACATTCCATATTTATCAACTGAATAAAGTGTTTTATATACTCTGTAATTCAAACACAGTAATAGAATATTTTTTATTGTATCATTAATGAATGTCAACTTATTAGAAAAATATTAACATGCTTGATTTATTCCAGGAAACAACAAAGACAGATGCTGTTGATGTTTATGTAAGTTCCTTCATTCCCTCTTAAAATCATGCTTATTGTTACTTTTTTTTGTTAACTGAAACCATAACATTTAATTTTGATAATTGTCATTTAAAGAAATGAATATCTAAATGAAAGATTCTTGTTTTCATATTTTGTGTTCTACTGAACTATTGCATTCTGGATTAAAGAAATGTTATGAATATGATATTAATTATTGTGTACTGAAAAACATCTTTTTTGCTCATTGTATTCAATCATTTTTACATTTAATTTCTATAGGCCTTTGAAAGTGATGATGCAAGTGATGACATAGAGGTTGCTGCTGTACTGCCTCCTTTGCAAGAAAACAGAGTAAGTTTAATGAGATTTATACCTTAAATTTTAAATATGGCCAAAGATAGTTAAGACTTTACCTGTAAAAGTCTGCCCATTGAATTGAATTTACAGTGGAAACCAGCATTTCCCACATTTAAAATAGACTAATGTAGATTCAAGTGTGTACCCCTTTGTGGTAGGAACACAATAGAGATTAAAGTTATACACTTATCAAGAATTGCAGCATTATTATTTATACAGCTCCTTGTAGGAATTTATTCTTTGGCAATTGAAATACAATTTACTTTTTTATTTTAGGAGGAATCCAGCTCTGAAGGAGATTCAGATGACAGCCTCTCCGTGTTGATACCAACTATCAACTACATGAGGTATGCATAAGTTATATTAACTTTATTAGGCCTGGATCGATAGATCCGGGGCGTATATTTTGTCCTGTCTATTTTTCTGTCTGTTTTCAACTTATAACCTCCACCTTAACTTTTGAACCATGAGAGATAAGAGATTTCCTATTTGGTATGCATACTCCACTAATTAGGTTCTTTAAAATAACACCAAGGGCAATGACCTTGCGATATTGACTGACCTACATGTTAAAAATAGCTTTTTCAAACTAAATATGCCATAACTTTTGAACTCCTATTTTACCCATTCAAGTGACTGTTACTAAATGCTAAAAGTAGTCTTTTTTGCTACACATCTTTTAATTATAATGAGTCTCTTTTTTTATACAGAATATATTGACAATCAATATTAATTGAACTTTTTTGTTTTATCTTAGGACGCCTGCTCTAGTGACCAGTAATGCTGTAAGTTATCCTTTCTTTTTGACGCATTTTGTTCCAGATTTAAACACTCCTGCTATGATTGAAAGAATTATAATGATATGCCTAATATAAAAGAGATTCAACTAATAATGTAGGTTTAATTCACAATTTTTTTTATGAAGGTATAGAATATGTCTAAAATCCTAATCGTCTTTTATGTTAAGGGGGACTTAACTTTCTTAATCATGTTTTCATATTGACAAAGTATTCTTTTTATTTACAGAAGGATGACCACACTGTGATAGGTGATGATGATGATGATGATGATGATGATGATGATGAAGGCGCAGAGTCTAATGAGGTTAATATATACCTTATTTGATATTAGAGAAATAAGCAGTAAATTCCTTAGAAAATGATTTGTACTGCATGATTATACTTAGAATATGGCATGGTTATACATGTATCTAACTTTTCTTATCAGGAAGCTCTTCTACAGACATTCGTAGACTTAGAAGAAGACACCACAACAGAGGTATATTTTTTATGAATTTAAAGAAACAAATGCTCTTGCTTCATGACGAGATTATACATTAAACAGGACTTGTTAAATGTCAAAAGTGATCAAATTCAACTAAAATGAAAAGTTCAATGTACCTTGAAAATTCGATCTACTGTGTATGAAATAAAAAACATTTGGTTTTTTGGTTTACATGCCGATGAACATGTCTTTCAATTTATTTTTTTTTTATTTTCAACTTGGCCTTAAAACAGAAATTTTCCTTTGTTCCTTTAAACAGAAATTTTTTATAGTGTTTCCATTAAATCGTCAATTAACATATGTTTATTAAATAACGTCTAATCAAATACCTTTCTTTTCAGTTTTCAGAGCTTAAAGCTGGGGACCTTGTCCTTGCAAAAGATGAAGATGAATGGTACGTAAACAATTCAGATCAAATATCTTTTGGATGAATGCTTTTTTAATAGGTGTACTGATAAATATTGTTATATCATGATTAAAGGATTTTGAAAAAGCATTTTTATTTATTTAAGCAATTATTCAGTCTTTAAAAAATGTAAACAAGGGCAATAACTCCTCTGTTATCATTGAATATTTTCTACTAGTTTTTAATAGTATCCCTGATATTCAAAATACCAAAAAAGTACCCAAAAATAGCGAGTATTAAGAAGCTATCAGCACCAGAATTATGCATAAGAACCACTTTATGCCTAATTTTCATAATACTGTTAACAAAAAATGTGCATTTTTTTATGTTGACATTCTTCTGTTAATTTATATCTACCATCTTAAATATTCATTTTTTGCAATAATTTGAAAATTTAAACTATGTTAAATGAAAATAATTTTTAACATTGAATGCTTAAAATTCTAAGGGTGGTAGACCTTAAAAGGTAATAAAATAATGAATGTTCCAATCTTTTATTTTTGATATTTTATATAGGTTCAAAGCCACTGTGATCGTGTGTGAGGCACAGAAGTACAAAGTCCACTACTTTGGTTATGGGGCCCATTTCGACAAATGGGTCTCAAAAGAAGAGGTCAAACTGTACTGTTTTGTAAGTATATTTTGAGTGTATAATAAATGAATAACATTCTACATAAGTGTCGGATTCAAATTGATTGGGGGGGGGGGGCTAAAGAAACAAAGGAAGTTAAACCCCAATTTTCATTAATGTGATCTTTGCTGATGAAATAGTGCTCCCCCTCCCAGTTCCACCTATGTTCTAAGAAATTCCTAAAATATGTTTAATTGAACAAGATCAATTTATATTCTTCATCTTATCAAGGTAGAAGATGTAAGGGGTAAAATATGTTATATAAATTGCTTTAAATTAAATATGAAATATTTATTGTTCAATTTTTTTTCAGGCTGTTGGAGAGAAGCTAAAAGCACGGTGGGAGGATGGATTCTTCTACAAAGGGGAAGTCCAGAGTGTTAACGGAAGAGGTAATTTTTGTTAAAGTGTAATTATAAAATATTGTATTTGTGTGTATCTCCAAGTTTAATTCATAAAATCAGTGGTTAAAAGAATTGATATCCATAAATGCCACAGTAATACTGGGATTTTAAGTTGCTTTACAGAGTGCAAAAACTTCATCATTTGGCTTTGATTGTAAACCATATATTCTTGAAACTTGTTTTGTTCAAAACAATGAATACAGATATTATATTATATTTATCTGTTTTTAGAAGTAACCGTGCTGTTTGATGATGGTGATGTGGGGAAAGCAACATGTCTGAAGTTCTGCTGAGGTAAGAAAAATTGTAGAGGGAAAAGTTATTTAAAAGAAATTTCGATCTTTTCTTATATATTATTTATAAATAAAGGAGACTGGGGTTTGAAAAATTAACCACATGCACTGTCAATTGGCAAAATGTTCCTATATTTTGGTTTGAAATTTAAACATTTTTGTAAATTTTTATATGAAGCTAGTCTTCTTCTAAAGGAGATCAAAAAAGTATTAAAAAAGGTTGCTACCACCAGCCCCTTTAACCATGCATCAGATGAAAAAAAATTCCATATATATTTTCATTGTGCTTATTTGAATTAGGAAAATGGTATTTTTTCTTTAATTTATCTTATCTAAGCTAGAAAATTTGCATTTGCAACTGAATTCAAAGTACATAATTATATTTTTTTCCCTGGGCTATTGTCAATGAAGTGAACTTGATGGTTTATAAACCTTAGCTTTTTAGGTGTTGAAAGATTATCATACTATCAGCATTAATTTCCTTTTCTTTTTTTTTTAGCATCATCGCTGTTTTCCTCAGTCATCCCATGGCCATTTCATCATGTTTAAAGCAAAATAACAAGAAATACTTAAAGTTGTCTTTATATTGTTATGTAAATATAAATGATATCTGTTACTGTACAATAAATATTTATGCTTCTTTATTTTGTTGTTTTCATTTTTAGAGCTTAGTCTTTGGTGAAAAGAGCACTGAGGTACTCTGTATGCAATCGTAATTTTATTGACATTCAAAAAAATTAATACAGCTTATGTACACGCCTTATCCATTAGTGTCACCGTAGCCTGTGAGGCTGTGTGTGAGTTGGGGGGAGGGGTCTTAAAACTTCTTATATCGTATATTTAGTGATTGAGCTGGTGATAACAGCAGACTTTATTAGGTTTTAATGAAAATTCAGAGTAGAGTAAGCATACTTATTCACAAAGGGCATATCCATTTGGCAAGACACTGCCCTCCATAGATCATATTGATCGGGATCGTAATTCCTCTAATTGTAACACCAAAATGGACGTACGAAAAGCAAATCATTGGTTCAAAGTGAGAAATCAGCTTGAAAAGTATGGATTAGTTCAGGTTAAATCAGTGTTATTAGACGAGAGACTTAAACTTGTTCAATACACTTATAAATATGTATAAAAGTACTGGCTGCATTACTTGTAATGGAATATTTGAACAATTGACAGGAAGGGTCACTGGCACTGGAAGTAAATGTAAAGTATGCAATTATGTAAAAAAAAAAAAAAGACTTTATACATGCGCATACTATATATTTACATTCAGTTTTAGTGCCTGTGGACAGGGTAAACACATTATTCAGTTGCCATTTTGCTAGAAGTGAAATGCATTTTAGTATTTAATATGATTCTGAAAAATAGCAAGAGAGAACACTTTGAAGAACTGAATGTTTGTAAAAAATGTTTCGCCCTGCTCCACCAAATATTCGGAATATTTATAAATCAACAGGACAAAACTTGGTTTATTATGTCTCGACCATTTTTACCATAACAAAACTTGACCTATATATTCATATGATAGATATAACAAATTTCATTTCAATGTTTACAACCACTGCAAAGAAAATGAATGGCAACTGATGGTGGACAGACAATCATCAATAGCAAGACAATATGCCTTATTGGGGGGTAAAAAACAAAAAATGGTAATGAAAAAAAAATATACTTTGAGAATACTACATGTATACTACATGTTACATTCTTCGGCACTAGAAATAAAACACAACTCTTAACAGTGCTTAAGGTTACTTATTGTGTTAATTTCAGATTTGTTATATATTTAATAGGCTGGTGGGATAATTTCTCCCATCACATGCCAAAAATATGGGATAAATCCTATATGGACATCAATTAGTGGGATATTTTGTCCCGTGGGAGAAATAATCCCATTTTATCAAAAATCATGGGATTTTTTTTCCCATGTGGGAGAAATTATCCCACAGTACTTTTTCTCCCATGGGATTTTGGTGGGATTTTTGGTGGGATGAAAAATCCCGCCATTCTCCCGTGGGATTTTAGGTTTTGACTGAGGTTTCTGAGAAAACTACTACAATGTGTAAGTTGAGATTGACATGATGAGGTCAGAATAAAAAATCCCACCAAAATATAGAAAAAAATCTAATGTAGGTCTTTTCGAAAGGGTACCTAAAAGTCCGGACTTTGTCGTGTCCGGACTTAAATGTCGCAGTGTTATATATGTTCTCTCAACATTATCATTACAAGAAAAAAACTGATAGAACCTTGATTTATGTTTAACACTTTAAATTATAACTTATTTAAACTTGAAAGTTTAAAACGCTCTTTTTAATAGGCAGCAGTTGACCATGAATTATATATCATTAGTGCGTACAGTGGATGGCCGGGATGTACCCACGACGCTAGGGTTTCGAGAAATTCACATCTTTATCATAAAGCAGAGGCGGGAGAACTGTTTATCCAAGGGCACCATCTTCTAGCCGACAATGCGTACCCACTAAGGAACTGGCTGATTTCACCATTTAACAAGAGGCCCACGGGCCTTATAGGTCACCTGAGTATCATGTAACAACTTTCCAGTGATTGTATTTGGTTCGTGTTTTAATCCAATGTTTAAAACCACTGATCTCAAAACAATTGTACACATCGCTCATGTAAGGCAATATAGCTATACATGTTAACAGATCAATTTTTCATAAATTGATAATAAATTTCAACAATGTAATGTAAAATTAAAAAATCACTGGGGAAACTTTCCAGTTTCTGAAAGTGAATCCTTTAATATAAAAAAAAAATCTTGCACACATGTTGCAGAACTTGCATAATTAAATAGCTCTGTTTGCATAGTTCCACATAATCAATTTTTTTTTGCTCTTAATGTCCATCTCAATTAAACTGATAAGTTTATCAAATCTTTCCATTTTTTCTGTATGCATTTTAGTGAAATCTTAATGAAGTTTTTTCTAATAAACTCGCAAATTCCTCTTCATCTCTCCTTCGTTTTCTTGGTTTACTTTTTTCTGCTTTTCTTGCTGTTGAATCAGACTCTGTGCCTTGACTTTCTGTTGAATCAGACTCTGTGCTTTGACTTTCTTTTTTATCTGTATCTATTACATACGCTGGTTTACTGACACTTTGTACCATAATGCTCATCAAACACTCTTTTGTGAACAAATTGTTTTGCAGCAGAACCAGTTGGGCTGTCAATGATCTCTTTCCACTTTTTTTTAATGCATTGTACTTATACAGTGCCTGAGTGGTGGAAACTGATACATTTAAAATTTTCTGCCAGAGGGAAAGATGATTTCTAGTTGTTGTAAATGACTTGTCCATTTCGCAGTCTTCACGAAAACTTTTCACACTTACTGGCCAGTAGGACCAGTGAACTTTCTAATTTTACTGGCCCACCAAAAAATTTACTGGCCCCCTTAATTTAAGGAAAATTTATGAAAACATAGTTCTAAATTAATAACACACTATTACAAGCTTGCTTCAGCTTGGATATGTTTAAATTCTTTTCAATGACAGAATATGACAATTTTGAAAATGGAAACAATGTTTGAAGTTAATACTCATTTAATGATACATCAGTGATCAGTTTAGTTATAATGAATATTGTATCAGTATGCTTATGGTCAGTGAAAATTAAAACTGTTTTATTCTAATTCATATTCATATTCTATGATCATGTTCAGTAACACATCATTTTCTCTTTCTGTTTGTTCAACATCACTGTCCGAGTCATAATCTAGATCTTCATCTGCATTATCTTCCGGGTCTGCCACAAGTTCTGATACCAAGTCAGATAAATCTGAAGTTTGAGAATCAGGCTCTTGGAGGGAATCTGTGGTGTCCATCTGGGTATCTGTGTCAGGTTGAGCCCTGTTGAGGAAATCTGAAGTCTCCATCATCTGGGTATCGGAAGTGCCCACTTGAATCGGTGCCCTCTTGTAATGCAGTCTCCTTTTGCCTTTGGTATTCTAAAATTAAATAATACAGTTGAACTTGAATATTAACAGTACAAATTATGTAAAGATGACCTTTGAAAAACTATTAAAATATATTAATAATAATTACCATCCATTTAGTGATGGCTTCCTGAGGATTATACTGATCTACTGAAGAAGACTCCAGGTTGATCATCAGTAGATCATCAAGCGTTTCGTTATTGAGGCGTGCTCGCCTCTTCCCTTTGGTAAGTTTCATGGTTGAAAAGGTAGCCTCATTCCTAACTGACGTTGGAGGTAGGGCCCTCACTAAAGAAATCAGACCAAAGATGTTGGGCAGATCCTCCCCACAACTATGCAGGTCTTCCCACTTCAAGGTTCTGCTTGTTAGCCTTGAGGAAAACCTATTTGAATAAAAAATATTTCATTATTATTATAAAATCCACAAATTATTTATCCATCAGTCAGTATTTCTTCATGAACTTGTAGTAAATTACCTCTTGTACACTGTTGTTTTCAGGCAGACCCATTCTGCAGGTATCTCTTTTGGATCCCTCCCTGACTCAACCAAAAGTCCTTTAAACTGATTCACCAATACAGCTACCTCATTTTGTCCAAACTCTGAAATTCAAGAAAAATGTTAATAACCTTAAAGTATGTCAAATGGATGACTCTTAAGTCTTTAATGGGTACAATGTATACATCATATGATAAATCACTCATATTTTAATTAAAAAAAATATTTTGTTTTGTTATGATTGATAAATTTCATTACAATACAGCTTTTCTGTATACATTTCCAACATCTCTTATTAAATTTAACAACTCTAGGAGAAAAAAAACATAATGTTAATGATTAACTCAAGACTGAATCAACACAGAAAACATAAATTGGTATATATAAATATATATATACATATATACACAAAAAGATTTTAAATCACTAAATAATCCAGAACATAGTAAATGTAAGCAACAGCCATCAATAGAAACAAAAATAAAATTCTTTTTTTTTAAATTAAAACCTTTAATTGCATCAGAACCAGGGAGTGGCCAGTTTTTTAAGTTAGATATGAAAGTGGCTTCCAAAACGGGGCTTATTGGAAATCTGTCACCAAATGATTTCACTAATTTTTCACATAATCTCTCAGCAACAACTTTTGGTTGAGTAACTATTCCGTTAAAAGTGACAGATTGATTCTGAAACTCTTTATTTTGTACTACCTCCTCTGCAGACTGTAAATCTCTGTCAAATATTCAATAACGATAACACTTTATGTGAAACAGATTCATTTTAAATTCTGTTTTCATTTATTATTCACTTACTTCTAATAGAATGATATCTACAAGTATACATACATACCTTGTAGATAATAAAAGTAACTAAAATGTACTTACAGTGAAGCTGTCTGCAAACATGTTTTTGTTGCATCAACCCGTAAATAGGCATCTGATAAGGACAACTCTCTCTTTTGTAGGTACAGTGACAACTTCATTCGAACTGATATGATCTCCTTAAATTATAAAACATTATTTAAATTTTAACAATAATGCACACAGTAACTGTACATATGATTTAACTTATATTTATTTATAAAAATAAAACAAATCATTGATTTTTAAAAATGTTGATTATGCTTTTATTTGTGAATTTACTAAAACTGACTACCTTAAGGACAAGAAGGAATGTAAGAAGATTTCCATCACATATCAGTTTAGCAAAGCCTTCTGCTTTTGGACAATCATGAGATGCATTCTCTAGTTGTAGCCGAATTGCTCGATAGCTGCGAAAAAAGGAGTAGAGGGCCCTTTCCATGTGAGGTAGCCATCTTGTACCTCCTATCCTCAGTGGCAAAACCTGTTTCATGCCAAGAGACTCAAAAGACCTTTTCAAGGCTTTTTTCTGCTTCGGACTCTTTCGGTAGAAATAAAATATTCCTAGTAGCAAAGTCATTGCCTTATCATAGAGCTTTTGGTAAGAGGCTTTGATGGCATCTTTAAAACTTAATTCTAAACGATGAGCAACACAGTGTGTAACTATCATTTCTGGTGACAATTCTAATAACTTTGCTGCCAAACCATTTTTTCTGCCTGGAAAAAAGGGATAATCACTTAAAAATCTGGATATTTCATTATGTCATACAGTGATACTTGCATGCCAACTACATTTATTTAGGAGTACTTTAAGTCTTTTATCATAATCGTAGATTATTTCTTGTAATATTATTTGTCATATTAATTGCCATATTTATAAATTAAAAATAACAATTATATTACCTTGCATGTTGGAAGCTCCATCAGCACAAAATCCGACTACATGTGTAGTTTGGTTTTAAGAATAGGTAGCAATTCTAAATTTCTGAACAACATACAAAAGTGATCAAAAATATCTTGAGAACAAGCAGATTCTGGGCTTCCAATGTGCAGAAAGCAATCCTCAACTTTGAGATCGATCACAACACGAATATAAAAATTGTCCAATTCCTCTCCTGTAAAATCCGTAGAGCCATCACAAGTAAAGCTGAAGAAATCTGACATTACAAGTTTCTGTTTCACTTTCTGTCTCTCCACTTCTGCTATAACTCGCACAAATTCCCTGATAGCTTTGTCATTTGTGTAGGTATCACCTATTTCTAGCCCCTTTGCTTTATCTAAAGCGCATATAAAGGAGTAATCTAGAAAACTTTTCTGATGTTTAGCTATTGCATATGCAGTTCTAAATTTAACTTGAAGTTTGTCGTATTCAGATTGCCTCGACGTTTTAACGCATTTTTCAGCAGGTGTTTCTTGGTCACAGTTTTTTGGAACGAAGTACGTGTGCCACTTACTTGTTTCATGCTGACGAATTGCATCTAGTTTGAAATTGTCTGTCCCTTTCACAAATGCTAAGTCGGAGAGTTTGCTATCCCCACGCTCATCATTAGGCTTTCTGCACCAGTCACAGAACATTTTGTTTTCGCTCACGTCGAATGTCAACCATGGCCTCTCGGAAGTCCACTCAATTTGAAATTTTCTTGTCCGTTTCTCTCTGTCGTAAATTTTTTTCGCCTCCCTCACCTCGATCGCGGTTTTAGGGGTTTTTTTTGGTGCTTTTCCGGGAACTGCATCAGCCCTATATTTCAACTTCAGAAACGCCGCCATTTTCTGGGTTTGTCGTGTTTCGGTAAGTTGTTCATAGGATACTCGCGCATTTTACGTACTAGTTAATAACTACTAGTTAGTTCCGGTTGTTGGATACGATACATCAACACATGTTTGTTTTCTTTTTAATTTTATTCATAAAATTTGCACAAGCAAGACATTTTAAGTATTTTTTGACTGTGTATAACTTTGAAAATCGACAAGCCCATCGGACTTCTTGAATATTGATTTTCACTGACCCGACATCAAAATTCACTGGCCTCGGTCTTCGGACCAGTGAGTTTTCGTGAAGACTGTTTCGTGCCTGAGGTCAATAAGCAAGGATTCCTGAGATTCTGTCCACTCTGGCCTCTGGTAGACGGGTTCCGGTGAAGAGAAACTGCTACTTAATTCTTGACAATCAGATGATGTGCTTTGCAGAGAGTTTTCTGATGATGGCAATGATTCTCTTTGCTGTATATTTTCTGATGATGGCAATGATTCTCTTTGCTGCGTATTTTCTGATCTTTCCTGTTCACTCAAAATGTTCTCAACAAGTCTTTGTTTTGATCCTGCATCTAAATGAAAAAGAGTTATCAAATTAGTTAACAATAACAATAAAATAAAACTTCTGTAGTAGAAATTATTTGGTTATTTGTACCACATAAATGTACATATTGTAACAGTAACTAAAACATTCTAAGGAAAGGATGTAATGACCTACATCGATTCAAAAATTTTGTTTTCCAGTGTTTTTAGATGCTGCTAGTGAGTAAAGCACCTACATGACTATTATATGAATTAATTTTATTTGATACATATAATAAAAGTGAAGGAGGACAGATTAAGAGATAGATAAAGATTAAACAATAACCATTCAGCTCATGAACTTTCAAAGCCGGCCTTAATATTTTAGTTTGGTTGATTCCATACAAGTTGTTGAGTTGACACTTCAGTTGACAATTACAACTGTGGTTTGCAATGATACGGTTTGGGTGGTAAATCATGTACCTATTGTATCTGGAAAAAAGCACTGTCGGAAGTGAACACTTGCATCTCAAATGTTATGATGTATAGTTATATATTTCAAAGAGTCAACAAACTTGACTTATAAAAATACATTTATAATTTGAAAATACTCCCTCAAATCTATTGCATACATTATGTATAAGATTTTATTTGTTTTGTATGCTAAAACAGACTTGTAAAAAAAAAAAGGTTACTAGTACTACATTTTTTTGTACTACTATACTCTTCCTACTTTCAAATGAATTTGATTTTTTCATGGAATGACTTTTTGTGTGTGCTAAATGCTCAGATATTTTTCATTTTTAACTAAATAGAAACATGAAAAAGTTCAGAAACAATGAGTCTGAATTCACCTGTCCATTTTCTGCACACTGGTTGCATAAAACTTCCTCCGTGTCTCCAGTCAGAAGAAACTCAACTTCAAAACCTGCACAGCTTGCATGGAATACCAAATGATAAAAATAGCACCTCAGGATTATTCTTAAAAATATCACAGATGAGTAATTTTAATGGAATTTGCAAAAATCGTATCTTATTGACCTTTATAAGTGAAATTAGTGGTAGATAAACATAAATTCAAACATTAAATTCTTTTAATTAAAAAGAAATATTTGATATTCGAATATTTCATCAATTTTATAGCACAGGAAAGAAAACTTTTCCTAATCTCATACATTTATCAGGCCATTCAGGACTAGGACGATTAAATTTTTATACTCGTGTCATATCAGACACATTTGGCCATTCATGCATATTTCTCTGATCTACGTACCTGAATTCGCCGTCTACAGCTACTTTTGATTTCCGAGCTTGTCTCTGTCTTTCTAATGATAGAACGCTTTTCACATCAACGTAATGACATAAAGCGCACGTCCAAAATGCAATTTTAAGCTGATCTACATCTACCTCACTACACGTTGAATTAACCACTTGACTAACACTGGCCATAATCTGCAAAGAAATTTATAAATCAGTTTGAGCTTTCATAATTATAAACAAACACGTGCAGTCTATTATGAATCTCTAGAGATAATCGTTAAAATTCATTTTTATTCCTGTGCAACATCTACCTTTCAGACAATGTCAGCCATCTTTGAACTAGACAACTAGTACGCGGGAGAATAGCTCGTGTTTTTCGACTAGACTGGTTCACTTCCGGCAAACTAATATGCGTTCAGGTTAACTATAGTTCAACTTGAGTGACTATAGTTGGCACGCGAACTCCACCATTGTATTGTCAAACTCCTGAAGATTGGAAATGAAACCGGTTGAGTTTATTTCGGTGTTGTGATTTTTTGGAGTTGAACCATGTTCAATCTCCCATGGTCATCACGGATTTAAAATGTGCAGTAATTTGTGTTGATTATATAGAGCCGAAAGCGAGGCTACTGTGTTGACCGATTTACTCCGATGATATTCAACAGAAAACATGCATAAACATCCGCCACAAATAGATCATGTCATTTTCTCCTGAATTTATGGAACATTTTTTCATAATTTGAAATGTAAGTTAATGTAATGATAAAGTAATCCTATTTTGAATATTAGATTTCGTTCAAAGTAAAATTTAAATTATAAGGAACCTCAAAAGTTTTTCGTTATGGAACTCATTTTTAGTGTAGCGTCATACACTGAAAGATATACGAACGACAACTCTACATAATGACGGCAAGCGGTAAATCTAGTGTTCCCGACGCCCGACGGTCCCGGAGTTTTAGCAATTTCTTTTTTACCGGTGCACAGAATTAACTCAAACTTTCCATGAACATTTTCTTGGTTTAAATGAATTCATTAATGCATAAAAACTTTAGGAAACATGCGTATTTATTACTAAATCGGCAGTATCACCTGCCAAAAGCGGTAAATCTAGTACTCTGTTATAAATTTTAATACCAAAAACGGACACCGATGTTTTCGTTAAATCGCGATTAAAAACAACAAAATGAAGTATATCTTTTTTAATAAAAGGAAAATTTAATTTACATACCAGATAATGTGTATGCACACAAATTCTCACATATACCACTGTTTTAATGTTTGGTCATTAAATGTTTGTTTTTAACTTGGTATTGCTTTTTTCTTCACGATATTAAAAAAGATTAAGTTCTGACGTACTCCATGTATAATGTTCGTGTAATTGACATACATTTATATTCACAGAGAAGTTTTATGTAACAAACTGTTAGCTCTTAAAAGGATGCTGTGTTAATATCCACATTTTATCAACATTGATATTATTCCTGCGAAACTGAAATTTTCATAACACATGGGTAAAGGTGCCAAGGAAAAATATATTACAAATTTTAAGACTGTGAGCAGTGAATTATATAAATGATCAACCGCCTCTAATATGAATATAATGTCAGTGTCCATGTTTTGCAATGGGAAACCCAAAATATGTGTAGGATGAAAAAGTAATAGAATGTGCACAACGGTAATATGTAATAAAGATTCTATGAAAATTTCCTTCAGTGGTGTAAGAGGAGTTGCGGATAAGAGATGGGTATACCTAAAGCGTACCAAACAGATGGAGACGGAAATACCGATTAATAAATACCCTCCCGCTTTTCAAGCAGGGGGTATAAAAAAAAGGACTAATGTGGGCATGCAAGCATTATGGCCCATGCATTTTTTTGCTATTCAATGTCTCTGAATGTCTTTATCAAGATTGTTGCAACTCAAAAAATCTGAAACAGTTGTCTGTATTTGAAATAATAATATTGTTCACTCACTTAACCTCCCGATCAAAGATTTTATTTTACACCATGTTCAACTCCCATGAGTGCTTTCAGTACTTTGATTTATTATAACAATACGTGTGTGGATTTATACTTCTAATGTATATATATTCCGAAAGCAGGTGTTGTGTAGTTTCTAAAAATGATTTTAAAAATATCATTTCAGTTGCCATGGCAACGAAAATACAACATAATCATGCTGGAATTTCCAATTATTCAAAGATGAGTTTCATTCTAGATTTTTTTTTTTGCTTGGTTTGATATATTAAAAATAATTTATTGTTGTGTTGAAAAATATAAGTATGTTGCACAATTTATTACCAACTAATTTTAAGTATTTGGGGGGGGGGGGGGGGAGAGGTAAACACCAGAATTAAGCATTTTTACATGTAAAACGTGCTACCCCCACATTGATTTCGATAATGGCAAAAACGCTCAAATAGTGCGCAAAGTTAAACTTAATATAGCATCTATCTCGCCCATATGCGAATAAGATACTTTTATCTTGGCGGCGCAATATTTTTGGGCGCAGTTATCTCTCCTTGTTTCGGCACGAGTTATCTAACTTTCAATTATATAAAGAAAGATGCTCGTGCTGCAAACTCTCTCTTTGCCGGTTACACGCTAGTTGCAAGGTTGGTGTTAATCAAATTTGTGAAAACAATGGCTAAGTGTAGATTTATGAAATAGATTCTTGCCTTAAAATGTTTTTAATTTCTATTACTTTTTTTATGAATTCGTATTGTTTACTTATCTATTCGCTAACAAAGGTTTAATTTGGATAAGTCAGATTCATTTCAATTTGTCTATTTGCATCACCATGTGCTAACCGCCATCTTTGTCCCAAGTGAAAAAATTTTAAAGTAATCGAATAATACCATGTAGGCCTAATCGATAATAATTTTATAACTCTATTTCATGCGAATCTATGACTAATTGACTCTTTTCAGCTTCATTTCTTTGTAACTGATGACTATATATTTGACTAAATAAAAAAATATATATATATGCATGAATTAATAAGAAAAATACAGGTAAGCATATAACTATGTCGTTACAAACAGTAAAGTGTTACTTTATATCACTGATGATAACACCAACTTTCAAACTGGTATCTACAGGTTTCCAGCTTGTATAGAATTAGGCTCTGCTTCCACTCAAACGGGGGGGGGGGGGTGCACTGAAAAAAAACTAACCATAAGTGCACAGGAGAAACTGTAACAAAG
Source organism: Saccostrea cuccullata (assembly GCF_032062105.1). Classification (NCBI taxonomy): domain Eukaryota; kingdom Metazoa; phylum Mollusca; class Bivalvia; order Ostreida; family Ostreidae; genus Saccostrea; species Saccostrea cuccullata. The sequence continues at coordinate 45,827 of NW_026935558.1, forward strand.
GAAAATGTCTCAAAATATTTCCAATTGAAAAATGGACGGATGTCATGCTCATGTTTGCATCTGTTTGCATACCGTATCTGCCCATCCATATAAAGCAATAGATATCCTAAGTTTGTCCATACAGTTCGCTTGGGGTTTGAATATGTCACGCAGTATCGTCTTCGGAAATCTATAGACCCCTCTATTTCTTGGGCCTTAGTTGACTTGGAACTGGTTGTTATATTTGAATCCTAGTTATCGGCTGGAATTTCCCCAGACTCAACACTCTCAAATAAACAAAATGTGCGTTGATTTCAATTTTAAGGGGTCCTGCAGTCAAATCTTTGTCAGTACATGCGCACTCGTACAAGTGGTGTTGGCATGCACACAGTCATACAATGCAATTTTCAAAGAGCCCAGGTAAAATACCAGTAGCTCATTCGATCGCACCTACTTTCGAAACAAGCCCATGCAACCACAATAAGTTTACAATATAGAAATCCATATACATGAAATCAAGCTCCACCAAACTCCTAACAAAAACCTCAGTCCCATATACAAAAATACGAGAAAAATGGCTAAAAATAATTTGGCCGTAGCAAACGTAAATTAAAATTCCTATTTTAAATATGGTCCGACGTTGATCGTTCTCTAAACAAACCTGTAGCAAATCAAGTTCAATGTTACATATAAAAAAAAAATAACAATTTAATTTCAGCTTATCAATATAATTTCAGCTTATCAATACAAAGCAGGAATAAAAATGATTATTTAATTAAAATAATTATAACAAAGAAGTTGAATTAAGGGGGGGGGGGGGAACCTTTATGTAATCTCAGAGTATCTCCAGTGGGAGTGGTACCAAAGAGGGATAACTCTGGTTGGCAATTGATAACGCACCTTTCATATCCTACAGACAGCAGTGAAAATCACTAAATAAACCATAGTAAGTTCACAGTTATTATACATCCTTTGATGGTAATAAAAATGTTGGCCAAGGTTGGTGAAGGTGCATAATTTGTAAAAGTAGATATTAAATCAGCATTTAGGTTTCTACATGCGTTCCCAGGGGATTTTGACTTTTTAGGATTCAAAGTTGAGGGTATATATATTAATTTGTTGAATGTCTTCAAGACATCTCCCTTTCTCAAACAAAGCTTTTAAGAATTTCAAATATTCTTGCACTGGATTAAAAAAAAAAAAATTAGATTATTAATTACATACGTGTACATGATTTCATATTTGCAGATAAAGAAAGGGAGTCATTCTTAAATTAATGCAAACATCGCAAGGGGTTTGTATTCAACTGGGGGGTCCCCTTAACTGATGACAAAACGGTTTATCCCACTCCCTGTCTTGTGGGTTTAGAAAATGAAACAATGCAAATGCTGATCAGAATACCTCTTGGAAAATATATCAAATTGACGTCCATACTGTAGGAACATTAATTATTAGTTCTACGGCAGTTATAGTCATTGTTACGGAAGATCAATTTCTTACAATTTTGTTAGGAGATTGTACGATTCAACCCGGGGGTATCTAAGCCTCACCATCATAAGCACTATGTTAAACAATGAAATGAAGCAAGATATATGCTTAAGTTTCCTAAAACAATTTAATGGTCAAGTTTATTTCCAAGAAAGTGATTGGTCGTCAAATTAAATTTTAGATCTGTATACAGATAGTGCCGTTTCTGTATATCTGGGTTGTGGAGGATACTTTTGAGGGCAATGGTGCTATTTTCCTTAGCCACGTGAATGGATGACTACAGTAATTTAGATATATTGCATGACATGACAACACTAAATCTTATCCCATTAGTTTTGGCTGTCAGTTTATGTGGTAGTCAACTTGCAAATAGGAGAATACGGTTTTATATTGATAATAATGAGGCATTGGTTACGGTTTTGGACATACAGTCCTCAAAATCCAGTAGAGTTATGAAATCAATTCGTTTATTTGTGTTAGACTGCTTTTAAACAATATAATATTTTGTGCAGTTCACTTCCGTACTAATTATAACAGTATTGCCGATTCAATTTCTCATGTAGTGGCACCGTTTCTTGCAGGCTGCACCACATACATCACCACAACCAGTACCAATGAATTCCAGAACCTCATACCTAGCATAAATTAAACAAGTTGTTAGGGGCAGCATTTTCTGAAAACACTAGCAAGGCTTATTAATTAGGCGTAACGCCGCGTAAGAGAATACTTCAGCTGCTGCTTGCAGCAAGGATTAAATACTATTTGGTCCCCCTTGTTATTTAATAGTTAGATTTGTTGCACATTGGTCAATTAAAGGCCTGGTGTTTTCGACAGTTCGTCCCAACTTAGCTTCCGTTTCTTATAATTGCAAACTTCAAGGTCACAGATCTAACAGAAGAGTTCATAGTTAAAAGTTGTTACAGGGGTTTAAAAAAGAAAAAAAAGCACAGCTCACAGCTTTGACAGTAGGTTGCCCATTAAAAGGTCCATATTAAAGCAGATTCTTAAAATTTTACCCTGCGTAATATGTACAAATTCATATGAGGTATCATTAAATTGTTTTCAGCTGCATTTTCTATTGTATACTATAAAACTTGCAGTCTCCGACAAATCATCTGATTGAGTCGTTGCCAATACAGAAACTCAATTTGACGACACTAGCTCTACATCATTATCTTAAGACCGACCGATATGGAAGGGTAACAATTTTGCAGATACATGGCAAAGAGGATTTAACTTGCCCCTGCACTAATCTTTAAAGGATTTTAGAAATTAGACCTACCCACGGGGTCAACTATCTTGTCATTTTTTCCGGAGCTCCTTTCACTAAGTATCATTTAACTTCGAACTTAGCAAAACATTAGGTCATAAACATTGAGTCTTGGGACTACGAATCCCACTTCTTTCGTATTGGGGCAAGTACGTAATTGGGGACTTATCTCAGGTTATCCATAGTGGGAAAACAACAGTGACAAAACTAAAAAAAAAAAAAAGATGCCAGGTTTAAATACTTGAAATTTATTAAGGAGATCCAATTTCCTCTTGTGCACTTAATATGGTCTCATGTTCTGCTCGTATTAATTGGCATTGTTCTTCATATAATCTGGCCATGGAGAATACTAGAAAGGCCTGGGTTTAATGCATTTTTCTTTAACAAAGTTTGTGAAGTTAATTGGGGATTCCGTAATCCACTATACTGACATCAAAAAACCCTGCCAAAATTATTTGAAAGGGATGGGGTACATTTATCCAAGTTAAGAAAATAAACTTTAAAAAAAAAAAAAAAAAACAAAACAAAAAACAAAAAAAAAACAATTCAGGGGATATAAAGCCAATTATTAGGTATGTATGCAAGTTTCATCCATCACTTTAATGACTGATATCTGGAGAGGAAGGGTCACGGCTGTTTCAGGCCGCTCAGGACCCCTACTAGTAAAGTGGCGGCGCCCCCATTCGTAGATGCTTTGTTCAAGCCTATACGACCGGGGTCTTGTGGCGAACTGAGCGGCATACATCACTTGAACTATGATGTAATATGGGTTCATTATTTGACCGCTGCACCACACAGGGTCAAAGTTGAATACCATGTAAATATTGTGACAGTGTAAACAAAACTATTTTATTTTTATTTTCTTCCTTGACTTCTGCACCTCCCAGAGTCATGGATGTGTGATTATTATTCTAAATATTTTATTTTCTTCCTGGACTTCTGCACCTCCCAGAGTCATGGATGTGTGAATATTATTCTTGCATTGCAAGTTTTTATTATTTGACCTTGACTTCTGCATCTCCAGGGGTCAAGGTCAACTGATATGTTGATGTTGTACTGAATTGTTGTTGACCTTGGCCTCTGCGTCTCCAAGGGTCAAATGTTGTTGTTGAACTGAAATGTTGTTGTTGTTGAACTGAAATGTTGTTGTTGCTGGGCCTACCCGTTGCTTTGGAGGCCCGAAATAATATGTTATATTATTCAGCCGTGCCCAAAAGCGCCAAATAAATAAAAACCTATAAAAATTGTTTTTGATTTATTGCGTCTGTCCAAGATAATATAGCATCTATCTCGCCCATATGCGAATAAGATGCTTTTATCTTGGCAGCGCAATATTTTTGGGCGCAGTTATCTCTCCTTGTTTCGGCACGAGTTATCTAACTTTCAATTATATAAAGAAAGATGCTCGTGCTGCAAACTCTCTCTTTGCCGGTTACACGCTAGTTGCAAGGTTGGTGTTAATCAAATTTGTGAAAACAATGGCTAAGTGTAGATTTATGAAATCCCTCCCTACCCTAATCCCCCAATTGTACATTGTTGAATAGATACTGCTGGTTTCTGTTTTTTCTTTTCAGTGGAAAATTTTACAAAGCAAATGGTCATCTGTACCTTCATATTCGGCATGGCTGTCCCTTCTGATGAATGGAATGCGAACTGACATTTCTGAGTTTTACATAGCGAGTGGCCATTTATACCTACGTATTCGGCATGGCTGTTACTCCTGAAGATGGACTGCGAACTGAGTTTTACAAAGCAAGTGGTCATATGTACCTACATATTCGGAACGACTCCCACTTCTGAAGATGGACTGCGAACTGAGTTTTACATAGCAACTGGTCACCTGTACCTACATATTCGGCACGGCTGTCACTTTTGAAGATGGACTGCGAACTGAGCGGCATACATCACTTGAACTATGATGTAATATGGGTTCATTATTTGACCGCTGCACCACACAGGGTCAAAGTTGAATACCATGTACAGTCAAAACTGCCATAGCGACCCACTGTATTAAGCGACTCACTGTCACATGTGACCATAAAAATTCCCCCCCAACGCTTTTCCCTATATATTCTACCTGTATTAAACGACCACCTGTCTTACGCGACCAACGACCATGATTCTCCTGACCAATTTTAGTAATTTCAAGCAATTTTACCTGAATTTAACGACTACATAATTTCCGATTCCTACTTTCGATTTCTGTCGAACATGCTATGTTTTTGGTTCAAACAAACGCTTTTATTTTATTTAATAATTATATGATGCAAGTTTTAAGAGTAAAACATCATTTAAAAATGAATATTTTTACTTACGCTTTGATATTTATTGAATAAACATTAAAATCTAAAACATAAACATCACGTTTCTCTGTCCAGGATCGAGCGCCATTTTGAAAATGAACATTTGAGGTCGATCCCGATATCAATTCATGCTAAAGGGCCAAATGGATATTCAGCCATGAAACCTGCCTGTTTAACTTTAATTAACAAGTAACTAAATCCTAGATGTTTATTTAAGTGCATTGTGTCACCAATGGGTATCAAAACACACGCTAGCTAGCACCCATACCATGTGATATTTGAAGTTATTTAATACCAGGCAATTAGACACGGTATTTCAGTAATGAAAAAAAATTAATTAGGATAAATAAATATTTTAGTCATAAATATAATTTAATTTGATACCAAGTGCAATACAAAAATTATGATGCTGTATTCTTAGTAATATGCAAAACATACGAAGTTATAAATATAGGCTATCAATTGTAAAAAAAAAAAAATGATAATTATAGGAAAAAAAAAACTTTGCAGCTGTTTTATACTGTATGAAAAAAATATTAATATTTTCCAGATGTTCACATTATTTCCCAATATTCAAATGACTCATGTGCCGAGCAAACAAATTTTTATTTCTTAATTAACAGGACAATTGTAAAAGCATTTTAGAGTTGAGCAGTATAACTATAAAAAAGTGGAAATAAACAGATGTTATAAAATACATTATACATACACATGTGATATTTTCAGCAATGTATATTTCTGAACACTGCGGAAAGTAATCAACCTGTATTAAGAGACCACCTGTCATATGTGACCTTTTTTCCTTTCTCCGTTGGAAGGTCTCTTAATACAGGTTTGACTGTAAATATTGTGACAGTGTAAACAAAACTATTTTATTTTTATTTTCTTCCTTGACTTCTGCACCTCCCAGAGTCATGGATGTGTGATTATTATTCTAAATATTTTATTTTCTTCCTGGACTTCTGCACCTCCCAGAGTCATGGATGTGTGAATATTATTCTTGCATTGCAAGTTTTTATTATTTGACCTTGACTTCTGCATCTCCAGGGGTCAAGGTCAACTGATATGTTGATGTTGTACTGAATTGTTGTTGACCTTGGCCTCTGCGTCTCCCAGGGTCAAGGTCACCTGATATGTTGATGTACTGAAATGTTGTTGTTGAACTGAAATGTTGTTGTTGTTGCTGGGCCTACCCGTTGCTTTGGAGGCCCGAAATAATATGTTATATTATTCAGCCGTGCCCAAAAGCGCCAAATAAAAAAAACCTATAAAAATTGTTTTTGATTTATTGCGTCTGTCCAAGATAATTAAAAATAATTCAATATGAGTTGCGTCAAGCGAAAAGAGACCTTCGTGACCAAATTTTCGAAAATCGGTTTTTCGCCATTTCTGAAAGAGCTATTCTTTCTGAATATTTTGATACCAAATATTTTATTATATACCTTCTAAATTCTAATTCAAACTCCAAATGAAAATAATGCAATGCTAAAAGGATAACGCCGTGAAACGTTGAATAACGTCACGTAACGTCATTGATACTTGGAACATGCAACGTGATTACTAAGTCACCCTTTTGTATTAGTTAGAAACACAATTAATTCAAAGTTAGACGTAAAATTTGACTTTCAGAATATGATAAAATGCTCAATGTATAATTTCTTATGTGTCAACTATTCACGAGTTGGTACGTTGTTTCATGCAATATCTTTTTGACCAAGTCAAGGGTCCCAAATGACATTCAAACTTACAGATGTACAATTTAAACATTATTTGAATAAACAAGTTCATGCACAGTTACATATTGTGAATTAGATATTAATCAGTTAAATTCATATTCAGTGTGAATGAGAACAAGACAATATGTGTATAGATGGAGTGAAATGGGCCTCACCCTTGAAAATCCAAATATACAATATGCACGCTGTCTTCGGTAGAAATTTCCTTAAATTTATTCTCAGCATGTGATTGTAAGCAAAAAGATCTCATTATGCATAGTGTGCACAATCGGTAATCTTCGGCTTACTCCGCTACAATCCATTCAAAATGGTACACAAGCCATCCGAGGAGCTCCGAGTGATATATGTACGCCATACCCCCCCCCCCAAAAAAAAAATCATATAAATTAAAGCTAGAAATTATTGACGATTATAGGATATTATTCACAAAACGTACTAGTTAAAATTAAAATAAATCTTAACTTTCCTTTCTTATAGGTATTATTTAGAGAACGATACGGGTTCTGTATCGTAGATACAAATTTGGGAGTGGAGACGAGTGCACGATACAGAACCTGTCGAGTTCTCTAAATGATTTGTGACACGATCAATCAAAAATAGCTCCGCCCACTTTATAACTTTGCAGCATCCAAACTTCCGCCAGAGTTCTGTAGATGAGGCCCCGACGGGGAGTACGGATCCGCAGTATATATATTTCCACGGAAAACGTAAAATTCGGTCAGATTAGTTTTGACAATTTAACGGGGTAGACGTAATCGAGTGATAGTCAGTCTTAATGGATAAGGTGGAGGATTTAACCGTCATTGTTGTGATCTATTAAATTGAAGATGGGGATTTATCATAAAAATATTTCACTGAGGGGTCTTAAAATCCCGGTTTATCTAGATTAACAAAAACAGGATTTACAGAAAACTCTTCGATGGACTTTGATGTCACGGAGTTTTATTTTCAAATGGAATTGCGACAGTGAAAACGAAGTGAAAGAGACGTGTGGCTGTCGTCAGCGAGAAGGATTTTAAAAAATAAAAACGCGGAAAAAATGGACTAGAATGATTTTGCACGAGGAGAGTGAATGTTTTCCGTCATTGCGAATTTTCCGTTTCGTTTGGATCAAAATTACATACAGAGGATGTTTTCCGTTATTGCAAATTTACCTTTTACTTTGGATCGAAATTACGTACGTGTAGATTCTGTGTGGAATAAGTTTTTAAAAAGTGATTGAGAAATTTTGACATTTTACATTCTCAGGAAAATACTGGGTATTTCTCCAAAATTTATAATAGGAAAACATCAGCATTTACTATTTGTACTTGCTTTTGCTAAATTGAATCAGATTTATTTTTAGACCGTGCTGTATTTTAGATACAGAATAGCTGGCAAATACAATACTGTTTACAGGGCTAATACAGAACGGAAAGTAGCTCCGCCCACCACAGTCCCGTTCTGTATTCTGTATTGCTAATACAGAACAGTAAACGTCAAAGAAAAACACTGCTATCGTGTCACAATCATGATATTATAGGATGGGTAATTTTTGAAATAAAATTGTCAAAATTTCTTTTATTCCTGATTGAAAAAATTAAATCATATGCAGTAAACAGACAAGTATAGAAAACAACTTTATTTGTAGGAAAGGGATTTATAAAAGGTTTTTTTTACAGAGATAAAAAAGTGAGTCCTCAGACAATAATATAAAGAGTTCACAAAAAGAAGAGTTCGTAAATATATAAGCATTGATTTTACAATCGTAGTGTGAATTGAGAAGAGGGTGAACAGCTTCCCAGATATCAGATTATCTTGATACTATGCAAATATCATCTTTAATTTAGAAAGAATACGGAACTATCGAGGTTTGAAAAACAAATCTACAACACTTTTCTGATGATATGGATTTTAAGACAATGATTCGGTACTTCATTCATTGATCAAATATATGAACGATGTTTTTTTTAGAAGGAGGGGTGGGGTTGGGATATGGTGTATCTACCAGTGTTTTAAAAGTGGTTATGGTCGAACTAAAAAAAAAAGAAGAAATTAGTAGTAAAATAAATACGTGAAAACGAAAATGAACAAGCGAAATCGAAACGAAAAATAAATTAATTAAAAAAGAGAGAAGAAAGAAATAAAAAATCGGAATTTATCCTTGAAAGTCTTCAAACGAGCACATCCAAAAACAGGGGGGGGGGGGGGGGGTAATCAAACCTTTTAATTACAATATTATGTAAGATTACAAACTCAAGATGTGCTCATATTTATAGTCCGGAATTACTGTTTATGCCTGAAATAAGATCAGTAATCAGAAAATAAAACTAATGACCTACATGCGTCTTATTCAATACATGACCTATTTCGCTCTTAATTTTCGACTTCAACAACATCAGCTTACCTTAAGTTACCGTGTTTAGTTTTAATTTATTGCAATTAATTTAGGCAATGAAAACAAGACCACAAATTAGTTTTGAAAATGACCCCTCTGTTAATATCTTCACATCTTATTGCGTCATACAGTTAAATTTTCAAACCTTTGTTGCGCCGAAGGTGACGTGTTAATTTTGAGTAAATACATGTACGGAAGTCCGTATGGCTTTTGCCGCTTCATACTTTATGACATGGCTATACAGACAAAGTTTCTTAGCTGCTGCATTCATATTTTTTAAATTTACAAAATGCTTTTTCAACCATGCGAGAATCAGTGAACTTGATTCGAATTTTTAATCTCTGATGATAAACTTTGGGCACTGAGTCGCCAATTCTCGGGCCTCTCTGTCTAACGGGGAAACAATCTGGAATGTGTTACATATCCCCCCCCCCCAAAAAAAAAAAAAAATCCAAAAGAGAAAAATACAAAACATTGAAATAAAGGCTAGGGACCACCTGCTTATCTGCAGAGACTGGAGCTCAGTCGGAAAGGCAAAAGAAGCGATTTTTTTCAGAGCCTATGCACGTACATTGATTTGTTGATGAACATTTTTGACAGCTAACGAATAAATTAAACCATTCATAAACAATCAAAAATTAAAATAGTTTATATACTTATTTGAAAAAAATTACTAGTAAACCGTTAAATTGACGATATTGAACATTTTTTTCAAGACAGTTTTAGGCGTGTCTATGTGATTTGTTGATGAACATTTTTGACAGCGAACGAATAAATTAAACCATTCATAAACAATCAAAAATTAAAATAGTTTATATAATTTTTTGAAAAAAATTACTAGGAAAACCGTTAAATTGATGATATTGAACATTTTTTTCAAGACAGTTTTAGGCGTGTCTATTTTAAAAAAAAAATTGTATTACGCAAATATATTTCTGTTTTTCTTTATCGTATAATTTTTTTTTCATCGGCAAACGCGCAGACTAGACGTCACGTCTTTGAAGCGCTATTGTGACGTAATTACGTTTATGTCACGAAGGTCCCTTTTCGCTTGACGCAACTCATATATCATTTTATCGTAATTATTTTCACTTTCCAACAGTGCAAGATTTACGATGATATTTGCAGTATTAACAAAGTTATGAACGTTTGTTCACACTTTACTCGTTTTTCAAGTTAGATGCGTAAGAAATGCTATATGCCATGTAAGGGGTTAAGATAATATGCATGCATGCACATAATACCTAGGCAAAATAGAAGAGTAGGAAAGATTCACATGTACTTTGACATCAACACGAATAAAAATTTTGCAGTAGATCATTAAGTAAGATTTCGTAAATAATTTCACTTTTCTTTTTATTGAGACTATTTTTTTTCTCCCAATAATATTACTGTGTTTACGTAAATAATTTCAGGCAAAGCCTCATGGCAACGTTTACACAGAGTAAGATGGCGACCCGCGAAAGTTTGAAAAAGCAAAAAATAAAGTCGTTACAGCGGGTAGCAGAAGAGTTTGGAGTGGTCTTTAAAAAAAATAAGACAAAAGAAGAAATGAACAACCTCATCTTAAATCTTAATATTCATTTCGATGGTGGTCCTATAGATGTCCCCATTTTGCCGAAGCACAATATGTACCGTTAGACGCAGTAGCGATTCCTGATCCGCCATTTTCGGCGATCCTCCGCATTATAATCGTTCGCCAGGTACAAGGCCGAGCAGTTTACAACTTCCGTCGCCTAGATCGTGCTGCATAACATTTTGAGGCAGGAGATGTGAAGGAAATCATCATGGGCAAGGTAAATATATATTCTTTAAAATATTTTTGATGGTATCAGAAATATTTTTTTAATAAGGTTGGCAAAACTAGATCCAAGCAATTACCAGTCAGTAAAAATAAATGGGAACATAAAATGTATTTTAAGGGGGCCGACTGTGGTTTTTTTGTATGAAAACTACAATAGCGAAACTCTTCATTTTTATACAATACGGAGCATTTAACCCATTATGAAATGGCCCAGAAGGTGCTATCTAATAACCCTTCCAAGATACAGAAGGTGAATATCTATTTGTTATAGTTGCACATTCTCCAGTTAACAGAGTTTCCCTTATATATTTGATTACATTAGCAATGTCTGCTACCGCCCCTTCATTTCCATATCGTTGCACTTTCGCTTCCAGAGTGGTGCATCTTCTATCTTTACACCTTCCAAAAGTATCCTGGAGGTTCCAAATTTTATCATGTACTTTTATACAATAAATCATATGTTTCTTTTATACAAAGACTTTCTCTTGTTTTGTTGACTAAAGGTACAGAGCCTACGTATTATTATAACAAATTTTGTAAGAATTATTTTTACCGGGTTTTAATACAAATATTTTAGCACGGCATTTTTTTTTCGTTACATTGGTGTCAGAAGTGGGATTTTTTCTGTACCATGCAGTTGACAAAGAAAACTTAAGTTTCACAAGAATATTTTTATAACCATTTTATTATCCCAAATCATTTAACAATGGATATTTCCAGTGAGTCAAATGAAGTGTGCTTTAAACCAAGTGATGATATCCATTCTACCATGAATGAGGTTGAAATCACACCTGGTGCTGGAGAAGGTGTCCAATGACCAGTTGACCCTATCTAAAATATTACCAAAGCTATGAAAAGGAGATATGACAACCAAAGTAATGCCAACATTGATAAAAAAGGGGATACTGTGTGGTTATATAACCCTACTAGAACCAAAAAGAGATGCAAAAAACTCCAGAGACCCTGGGTTTGTCCTTTCCTTGTTACCCATAAAAATTATATTCTTTTCAGAATCCAAAGGTCACCCCACTCAAAAGCAAAAGTTGTACACCACGACAAATTAAAACCTTACCTGGGAGATAGTGTTCCCACCTGGTTCAAACCATAGCTGGATTTCTCTGTCGTTAAGTTTTTATTTTCATTCTTCATTCATTTCACCTATAGTTGATACAAAAAGCTTATAACCATCACCAAAGTATTTCTGTTAAAAGTAATCCTATTTCAAAATTACCATTTGATTAAATGAATATATACATTTATAGAAATGTATCTTGACCTGTACATGTTTACTTACCAGTTTCATACCTTTCATTTCCAGAATATTTGCATGTTCAAGCGTGATATCTGTACCGACTTTGAATTTGAAGAACGCTACCAATGTGAGCGTCATATGATTGAGCAACACAGTGGCTATGTAGCGAGTGTAAGCAAGTGTACAACTCTCCAAACAATCACAAGTCATAGTGTCCTGGATCATCCTTCTCCCCCGATAATCGTAAGACGCGACAGTTCACTTCACCTGACGAGCAGAAATTTGCCATTTTTAAGAAAAAAAGTTATCTCCCTGATTAACCGGATGCCATGCCTCATCAACCCTGAGGAAAAGAACAAACGTTCAAAGGAGAATCGCGTCAAACCGCACATGAAAAAACAAGTCAGCACATCCAAGAAACCTCTTAAACAGAAAAACCTGAACCTTCAGACCTACTAGCCAATCACAGAGCCCATATCTCCAGATCCATTTCTGTCGCCCGCAAAGATCCAGAGGCTATACATTCCACTATCTGCACCAGCTGTGCCCACGCCACCATCTGCACCGGCTGTGCTCATTCCACCACCAGCACCAGTTGTCCCTAGGGCTGTGTATTGGTGCCAAGATTTCGATACGATACGATACATTTAAATCCGATATCCGATATATTGTACCTATTCTTAATTTAGTCTTACTTTCTAGAAAATCTGTAATAAACAAAGACACAATTGATTTTTTTTACAGTTTATTTCAAAAAATAACAACACGGACCTATTTGAGTCCATGATCCAAGAGAAAAAGAAGCAGAAAATAAAAAAAAAAGATAACTAGATCAGTATTCATATCATGAAAAATTAACAGTCAACATTTTAAAATTTCATATTTTTCTTCAAAAAGACCAATTCATTAACACGTTCTGGACTCAAACAGGCTCTCGTTGCAGAAACAATGTCTCCTGTAGTACTAAACACTCTCTCTGAGGCAACAGATGTTGCCTGTACACAAAAGTATGTGCGAGCAAGCCTGGCCAGTTTTGGAAAATAAACTTCATTTTCCTTCCACCATGCTAAGGGGTTTTCTTTCATCGAGGCTGGTTTATGTCCCTTGTAGCTTTCTACCTCTTTTCTTGCTAATTCAGCAGGAGTTATGAATTCTTCACCTGTGACTAAAACCTCATCATCCCCAAACAAAGACTCCAAAGCAGTTCTTGGTACTTTTTGTTCACTAGGTTTTGAAATCTGAAAAGGAATAGAGAATGGGATATCTCATGACAATAAGTGTTGAACTTATGAACTATTGATGCTAATAATTTTATATATATATATATATATATATTTTTTTTTTACAAAACTATCTTATTTTTAGAATCCATTTACATACTATTTTAGATTCTCTACATACATGTTTTTTTTTTTAATATTTTTAATAAATGACATTCAAGATTTTTAGAACCAACAATCATTTGTATTAAATCAAACTTTAATTATTAATATTGAATCATGATAAATTGACAATGTATTAGCAATTGAAAATCTGAATTAAATTATTAATCAAATGCTAAAATTACAAATTAAATTAACCTCATTATCTGAATCATCCTCAGTTGAACTACCAGACCTGAGGTGATCTAGAATGGTTGGAAGTGCTGGCAGAGGAATGTGATTTACTTGTGGAATGTTGACTGGTCTCACTGGTCTAGCATCTGCCTCTGTCTTGATTGCATTAACATTTAAGTCCATCACAGACAACTTTTCTTCCAGTCTTTCCCAAGTTTCTGCTTGAATACATGGCTTGCCTTTGGTTCGTGGATCCAAAGCACTGGATTCCTCTAAAAACATTCGCACATTATTGTCAGTATATCGTGTTGCAAGATTCTGTCCAACAGCATTTTTCAATGTTAATATGAAATCAGAATCCCCTTCCTTTCTCTCAAAATGATGCAATAGTTTTCCCAGCAGGGGCAAAATCAGTCCAGAGGTAGGAGTCTTCTCCTCACAAAGAACTAATGTAGCTGTTAACATCACCTCCATGACAGAGACAAAGTCTTCACAAATTTGAACTTCATGATCTGTCATTCCACTTAATGCTTTAGACTTTTTGATCCTTTCATCAAGAAGTGCCGCAAGCACCGCAGGCCTCTGAATTAAAAACCTCTGAATCATTTGGTAAGTGGAATTCCAGCGGGTCTTGCATTCAATAATAAGTTTGTGTTGGGGTAACTGCAGGGCAATTTGTTTCTCTTTTAAAACCTCAGTGGCAATGTTACTTTTATGAAAATAGGTGACAACTGATCTCACTTTTGCAAGAACTCTTTGCAAAGCTTGAATAGACATTGCTTTATTTGAGGCAAGATTTAGAGTGTGGGCTAGGCATCCCAATTTTTGTGCACCTGTTACCTCTATGGCAACCGTCATATTTGAAGCGTTGTCAACAGTCATTACATTAACTTTGTTCTGAATAGCCCAATTAGTCATACAGGTTTTAAGTTCATATCCAACTCTCTCTCCAGTGTGTGACCCATGAAGTTTTTCTGTTTGTAATATTCTGGAACACATTTCCCAGTCTTTATTCACAAAATGACAAGTTATTGTCAAGTATGATTCTGCAGATCTAGATGTCCAGGCATCTGTTGTGAGGGAGACTGCTTGAGAGCTCTGTAATTCTTGAAAAAGTTTTGCTTTCTCTGTTTCAAATAATGCTGGAATGACTTGTTCGCTGAGTCTTTGTCGGTTACGGGGCTGATACCTGGGTTCCATGGCTTTAATCATGTTTCTATATTAAACAAAAAATAAAAAATTATGCAGAGAGAGATTGGTTTGCTTTTAACTGTTTAGGCTGCTTATAAATTCAAGAACAGTTGCATAAAAAACTTACCTAAATACAGGACTTTCAATGGTGTTCAGAGGTCGTAGATCATGTACTATGTATGCTAGAATAGCATTGGTAATTTCATTGGACTTCATGGAAGATAGTTTACTTTTTTCAGCAATGCTCCATGGGTTAACAGTCGAAACTATGAAAATTAATGGATTTTTGAGTGATCATCTTTATGAAATAAAAGCTAGCAAGTTAAAGAACGCTTTTATTTATAACGCTTATGTATACATATGAGTAATTTGTCTTACCAAAACGCCCAGAAGAAGATTCTTTATCGCCTCCACCAACGGTTTTGCTAGTGTTAGATGAGGGTTCATCGCCTCCACCGATAGTCTTACTTGTGCTACACGAGGGTTCACTATTATTTCTGTCACGCGGCCGAATTTGATGTTGTAAATTAATTTTATGGTGGCGTAATAGGTGAACACTAAGGTTAGTCGTTCCTCCAGATGCTGCAACCATATCCTTGCAGATATTACAATCCTTGCAGATATTACAAGTTGCAAAGTTATCATTTTTCTTTTTTGCGAAGTAGTTCCAAACTTTACTTTTCTTCGCCGCCATTGCTAAAGCTAATTTTAGAACACCGATCCCGACGTTTTAAGCTGCATTCCGAACTCAACTCGTATCGAAATACCGGCTGGCTTCTGTATCGGTTATTGCCAGGTAGCAAAATATCGATATATACCGGTATATCGGTATATTGATACAGCCCTAGTTGTCCCCATTCCCCCACTGGCGCCCTCTGTGACCTTACCATCTTGTGCACCAGGTTTGACCATACCATCCTTTGCACCAGCTAACTTACAGCCGGGCAAAGACATTCCTCTAGATCCTCTTTATCAGCTTCCTCGTCATCATCCGAGTCTTCGACAGCCTTGTCTGTCCATGTGAACCCTTTGGAACTGGACCTCTTCCCGTCCAATCAGTATACTGTTAACTGTCCTGAAGCCCCGGCCTATTCTCCAACACTCAAGGAACTGATTCGACTCCAGGGTATGGCCCAATCTCGCAAACAGCAAATCGATCTGAATGTCGGTGGAACTAAATTCGAGACCAGTGCGCCTACAATGCAGGCCGGCCCAAGCTCCCATTTTCTAGGATGATCCTTCCATCATCCCCCCTGAAACCATATGTGATGGATAACATATACACCTACTTTATCGACCGTGGACCAAAACTGTTTATTTTAATTCTGAACTACCTTCGTCATGGAGTTGAGCTGCCACATCTTTCCCTTCTGTTCTGCCTGCAGAGGGAAGCACAGTTCTTTTGTCTCTAGGAGCTTGAGAACCTGCTACAAATGAAAATTGCTGCTCTTAATGAAAAAAAAACTATTGATATTGTTTTGTATCTTGTGACATTATGGAATTCATTGGCATTATGTGGATGTTAAGCGATATTGCTGTTGATAATCTTATTAACTTGTAGAAGGTATGTATTGTATTTAATTGTTAGCTATTTTATTGTTATATGTTGAAGTACACATTATTGTTTATCTTTTCATTTTCATACATTGTACATAATCATACTTTGCTTTTCCATACCAACTGTTTCCATAAACACCGTGTCTCTATCCATCCATGCCTTCTTATGTATTTCAATTTGAGGACAAATGATCAGAAAGAAGGGGCATAATGTTATGAATACCTTGTGCAAACCATAGTTAATACTTATGATTATTGTTTTATCTTAGCGTTGATATTTACACATTACTACGGAGTGTAGATATATATGTGTACAGGGTGTCCAAAAACATATGTTACCCTTTTAATCATCCATATCTATAGAAACCAAAAGCTATTAAAAAGATATTTTGTCAAATTCTAGCATCTTGCTAAAAACTTTATCTGTCAAAATTTCGGGAAATTCTGTTAAAGATTCAAGTAATTATGACACCATAATGATGTAATCACATTTTAAGATGAACCTTCAGGTGAACAGTTTGTAGAAAGTGTAAATCTGCTACTTCAGTCATTAGGACCATGAAAAAACAACACCCTGGAATGAAAGTGCTTAACAGAATGCTATTCCACAGACTTGTTAGGAAGCTTGAAGCTAACGGCAATATATACATGACAGAAGACACAATTCTGGTATTGGGAGACCAAGGAGTGTCCGTACAAAAGAGAACATTGATGAAATTGATATAGTTATCGCTGAAACTCAGTAAAAATTAGTAAGACGGGTAGTACATGAACTAAATGGCACAGTTAGTAAATCTAGTGTTCACAGAATACTGAAATTTGACTTAAAATTGATCCCGTACAAGATGAGTGTTATGCAACATTTAAAAAAGACAGACATTAGAAGTCGTTTGGAATTCGCCCATTGGATTTTAAACAGACACGACTCTGGGAAGCTAACACATGCCATATGGTTTTCCTACGAGGCCCACCTCCATATTAGCAATGTTGTAAATAAACAGATTCTGGGGCTCGGAGAAATCCAATTTTTGTGGAGAAACCTCTTAAATGTGAGAAAGTAACTGTGTGGGCTGCATTAAGTTCAAGTGGAATAATTGGCCCTTTTTTCTTTAAGGACAGCGAAGGAGATGCAGTGACAGTAAATTCAGATCGGTACTTAAAGTTGATGAAAACTAAATTTCTACCAGCTCTTGGAGACGAAAATTTGTAAATTTGGACAATGTATGGTTTCAACAGGACGGCGCTGCACCACACACTGCAGGCTGTGTTCTCCAGTGGCTTGACAACACGTTTGGTGATCAATTAATTTCTTATCGTACTGCAAATGTTTTGCCACCCCACTCCCCTGATCTGAACCCACTTGATTTCTTCTTGTGGGGCTTTTTAAAAGACAGAGAGTATTCTGATTCCCCACAAAGAACAGAGGAACTAAAGGCACCAATAACACGAGAAATAAGATCAATCTCTGTTGATACCTGTAAAGCTGTGGTGAACAACTTCAGAAATCGTGTTCAAACAATGTTAAAGGCAAAGGGACGTCATCTTGAACATATGTTATAAAATGTCGTACGTTATTCCCATATTATTTCGGTGAATAATTAGAAAACTGTAATAAATGTATGCTTGACAACAAAATTAAAACAATCTTTTTATATGTTGTAAATTTTATAAATATACCTTTATGCATTAAAGTTGTATAAAAGTTTATGCCAATTTATTTATAATCTATTAGCTTTGATTGAAAGCGGAAGTAGAACCAAGCCGTTTCACAAGGACTGAATGTGTTGTTTACATTCGTTTGGGATATGTTGTTCTCGACACTTAGGACATAAATTAAGTGTCATAACGCACAGTAGTGCTTACCTGTGTTTTTTTCATTGTTACCATCCACCAAATGCGATCTTTCATCCATAATCCATGTTTGCAGCCTTAATGCAACGATATGAAAAAGAAGGGGCGGTAGCAGACGTTGCTAATGTAAACAAATATATAAGGTTAAGTGGAGAATGTGCAACTATAACAAATAAATATTCACCTTCTGTAACTTGGAAGGGTTATTAAATAGCACCTTCTGGGTCATTTCACTACGAATTAAATGCTCCGTAATCTAAATAATCGGTGTAACGGTAAATCTGGCACCTTCGACGGTCCTCTCTGTTTATAAACACAGAAGAGTTACATCATTATCTAATAAGCGAGCAACAAACAAGGCAACGTGGGTAAATTTAAGATAGATGAATAAATCTTACTTTATGGCACTAGCCACTAGTTGAATCCAGGTTTTCCATATAATACTGCACACTGAATATTTCAATAATCAAACAGCTTGTCAGTTGCACTTTTGTTAAGAGAACGGTTTCAAATAATCAAATCACTAGTCTGAAACGCACGAGTAAATGTATCATATTTATACCAGGAAAATTTGCATTACCAGAGAAAATAACATTAAAATAACATATTAATCATTTAATTCATTCAAATATAACATCACGTGTACGTAATTGCAATTGGATCTTAATTAAGTTTTGTAACAGGAAAGGAGAAAATGTGTGGCTGGACCGGGAATCAAACCCGATACTCCTGCATCTCCAGTCAAATGCTCTACCAGCTGAGAAAAAATAAATATGGCAAAATAGGACGTGCTTAGTGTGGAATTGAGACCAGCTCAAATCACGCTAAATGTCAAGTCAAATTAATGGGCGTTAAGTTAACGACAAAGGAATCTCGGGTTGACATAATAATTCACCATTGTTGAAATTAGGAATTCGTCTTATATAATACAAATAAGCATACCTTTATCAGGTTTCTCCCAAATGTTCTTGTAAATATGTTGCTGTTCTCTTGAACTTCTCTTGAACACTTATTATAGGAAAATAAAGTTGGGACCAGTTTCACAAAGCTATGTTATGACAGAAATCTGTCTTAAGACCAAAATTTGTCTTAAGTTTTATCATAGCTGTTTCACAAAAGTGGTTTATCTTATGATAAGATTGTTCAAAATTTACGACATCCAGATACTTGTCTTACGTCTATACTAAACATGGCAGCGGCTTATGTTTTGATGAGAAGTAGGCAATTCATCAGGCGTGAGCGTGTTTTCGGGGACAGAAAGAACCCACTAGATTATATGTGACATCTTAGACAAATTTCGTTTACCACGACAGGTTATCTTTTGATATATGTAATGAACACAGTGATCGTATAGAACACCCAACCAACGGATATCATGCCTTAGCAACTTCACTGCAAGTTATGGTACCTCTTCGATTTTATGCAAGTGGGAACTGTGTGCGCAGCTCTTCATGGTACTAGTAGAGCAAGTGTGTCCAGAATCATTTACGCAGTTTCAACAGCTCTAGTCGCTGTAAGCCCAGCTTACATTAGATTCTCCCTTACTGACAGAGAAATAAACTATATCATACTGGGCTTTCAACATACATGCGCCCATGAGAAAAGGGTGCTTATGACAATTTTTATACATTTTGACTTTTTTTGCGGAAATTGATAAATAATAGGTAGAATATACAAAATACAAAATTTTATAGCTCTACTCTATCTATAAGACCTTTTTTAGTGCGTTTAAAGAAATGATACATTTTATCCCGCAGCATAACGTCTTGACGTTATTGACGTAACTACGATAATCACCGCACAAAGAGACACCACGTTCTAAAGTTAGATATAAACAGTAATCAATAAAGATACTTTGATATTTCAAAGGCAACTTTGAAAGTTAATTTAAAATCAATTTTTTTTTATAGGACATGAAGCAAGAATTATTTATGGATTATGTTTGGTCATGTAAATCTGATTTTTTAAATAAGGGTCGACAGAACATGTACATGTTGTAAACAAGCATATGATTATCGTATGATTATAAAGGATATATAATTAATACAGTAAAACTGATTTAGTAAGAATACGAAAGTAGTATAAAGGGTCTAGCTAAGGCGGAAGTGACGTCATAACCGGAAGTGGTTTAACCGGAAGTGGCCGGAATTGACGTCATAACAGGAAGTGGTTTAACCGGAAGTGGGCGGAAGTGGCCTAGGCGGAAGTGGGGTAGCGTAAGCGAAAGTGGCCTAGCTGGACCCTATTTGGTCTAGCAGAAGCGGAAGTGGTTTAACCTGAAGTGTCCTAGCCGGAAGCAGGCTGGATAGCGAGGTCAACTGAGTGCACTTTTTATGCAAATGAGGTAAAAAAAATGGTGGATTCTGATTGGCTGAGCCACTGGGTGGGTCAACAGAGTGCAATCCTAACCCCCTAACCCCTTAACCCTAACCCTAGCCCCTCTAACCCTAGCCCCCTAACCCTAACCCTAATTCCCTTAACCCTAGTCCCCTTAACCCTAGCCCTAATCCCTAGTCCCCTTAACCCTAACCCTAAACCCTTAGCCCCCTTAACCCTATCCCTAACCCTAACCCCCCTTAGCCCCTTAACCCTCTTAACCCTATTGGGGGACTAAGGTGGGGTTTTCAATACATAGCCCCTAAAAATATAGTGTTTTACACTCTACGGTGCGACTACTTTTTTTTATGTACACAGGTAAAAAATACTTGGCAGCGACTCAAAAGAATGTGATTATGACGTCACGCATTCATTCACAGTCTAGACAGCCTAGCTAGCCTAACCAGTTCAAACTGGT
>NW_026935560.1:0-65669 GCF_032062105.1 Saccostrea cuccullata
ACCTTTATTTTATTTCGGCGTTAGGAAAGTATATATAACACATTGTACACATTACATATCGTATCTAGCCCAGTAACACTAAAGCAGTGAAACGTAAATTAAGTTTTTTAAGATTGACACTGAATTGCAACGTACTACTACGTGAGAGTCCAAGTAGTTTTTTGCATTTCATGTATCCTTATGTCAAAATGGTTTAATCAAACGCTCAGCTGCCTCCATAAGCCCCTACTCGCGAAATGTCGGAGTTGACAGAGACAGCCGCCATCTTGGGCCCGCTTCAGATTTTCAAATATTAATATCTAAAGTTCAGATTAACCAATATTAAAACAACTTATATAGTAAGCATCAATAGAAGTGTCTCTATTAATATTCCAAAAATAAATGAAAAATATTGAAAAACAAAGAAAGTTGAAAATTTGGACTTTTTGAATTGGCTTCCGATAGCGACAGGAAGTACTAACGACGAACGAAAAGTTGCATCCTGGAAAGTATTGATCATCATCTATAAACTCTGAAAGTTTCACATTGATATCTTTTACCGTTTTTGAGTTTAATCGTGGACAAAATGTCGTTTTAAAATCAGGAAAATGGTCCAAAACTTGGCACCAGAGAGGAATTTCCAAAAACTGTCTTGGAACTTTCAAGAGTATTTTACAACACATCTTTCCTGAAAATTTCATGTAATTCTATCCAGTAGTTGTCGAGAAATCGTGTCAGAAAAATAATAATAATAATAATAAGAAGAAACAGAGCAATAACTGTAAGGTCTTCCGTGAAGACGGAAGACCTTAATAAGAAACAGTAGAATAACTATAAGGTCTTCCGTGAAGACGGAAGACCTTAATAATAATAAGAAACAGTAGAATAACTATAAGGTCTTCCGTGAAGACGGAAGACCTTAATAATAATAAGAAACAGTAGAATAACTATAAGGTCTTCCGTGAAGACGGAAGACCTTAATAATAATAAGAAACAATAGAATCACTATAAGGTCTTCCGTGAAGACGGAAGACCTTAAAAACAGTAGAATCACTAGAAGGTCTTCCGCTGAAGACGGAAGACCTTAATATTAATAAGAAACAGTAGAATCACTAGAAGGTCTTCCGCTGAAGACGGAAGACCTTAATAAATAATGTCTCTTTTTCTGTTCAGTTACTCTAATCAGAGTGCATTATACTAAATGTTAAATAGTCATATAGTTTTATATAAAATGTATTTTATTCACGGGCGGCGTCTCAGCTAGAAGTCCGTTTGTACATGTCCGAGAACTGATTCTTTTAAAACTGATTTACTAGGCTATGCTTAAAAATAATTAATTGTTTATATTGAACGTTTCTTGTAAAATTTGGATGTGAATAGATTTTATTTTCCTCTGATTATCAAGGAAAGATGAATATTTTAGAATTACGCAACATTTAATTCAACGGAGTTGAGATGTTTATTTCATGATATTTGTAAAAAAAAAACAAAAAAAAACTTGATTATATTTATCTATGCAGTCAAAACAAAGTAAAACGATCGGCGGTACGATTAATAACATTTTATTAAAAAAGTGAAAAAAAAAGATTAAAAAATATTTATTGAGGAAAATTACTGTTGAACTCACAACTTCAATTTGGCACGGAAGATATCGTTGGTGTATTTTTTGTTTTGTATTGTTTTTCGGGGGTTAAATTTGGAGATTGAAACAATCACATACTCACCTTCCATATGGAGTTAAAATATGTGACCATGTTGGCCAATTCTAAAATGTTTTCACATTAATGAAACCAGTTTTTTTTAAGATGCCGCCTTGCCCCCCCCCCTCCGTTTTGGTTGGGATTTATAGGGTCTTAAATAATTATACTATATATGAAATAACTTATTTTATTATTTATATAAAATTAGATATATAAAAGATGAAAATATAGGGGAAAAGGCGCTTTTATAGATGACAGGTTTTAAAAAAAACTTGGATAAAGCCGAGACTGTGCACATAAAAATATTTTCTGCATTTAGGTAAGTGCAGGTATAATTTCGCCAATGATAGAATTTATTTAACTCTTTAATTCATGAGAAAATAAAAAAAAAATTACTGGGAAATAAGATATTTAATAAAGATAAGCTGTCTGCTCTCAGTTGTTGCATAATGCATGTACAAATACTTGTTTTTAATACTGAGTATCAAGAAATCAAACAGATGTTATACATGAGTGTAATCTTCATGTACGTATAAGACATTAGTATTTTAAATACATTGTATATACATTTGAATCTATGGATAAAATAATTTTAAAACAGTTGACTGACTGAACAGAAATAAAAGACAAGCATATTTTTCTGATAAATTAAATGAAGAACCAAATTTAGGAATATTTCTAGTTTTAGGGTAAAAACCGATCCCGATTGAAATAAAACTGATACCGATTGAAAATAATTCAAAATGTGTAAAATTATTAAACTAAAGACAACTGCTACCTGTAAGACATGTAAAAAAATAAATCAAGTAATTTTTTGGCCATATTACAACAAAAGAGCCAAATTAAACATTACAATTATAGTATTTCCTTCTTTATATAATTCCTGTCAGGATCGGTTTGATTGGGAAAAATTGTAAAACATCGGTAAATTTGACTCCTTTTATTTCTCTCAATATACCAGTGCCCACTGATTTTATTGAGTGACTCAAAAGTTAGTACTTTGTATTCATAATAACATGAGGAAAAAATCTGTCATTGTAAAGTATTGGGTTTTATAACGTAATGAAAATTAGATAATGAATTCAAAAAGTTACTTGATAAACTCAATTTTTGACCACATAATTTTTTCTAAAGAAATATAAATTGGAGTCTTATTCATTATTAAAATTAAAGATAAGAGTCTGTGGTATAAATAATATTGATAGAAACATCCAGGTTTTGTGTATCTGGTAAATATAAAACAAAATAAAAACCTAGTAATTTTTTTACCCCCATGTTGACCTTTTTGCACTTAAAATTGAGCACTTACCAAAAATAGGACTAGTAGAGCACTTAAATTTTTTTTGATGTTGTCATGTGTAAACACTTGCTTTAATAAGTTTACATGCAAAAAATGATAAAAATCCATGACATGCGATGTGCCACCCATTGCCTGATTTTCAGTGGACTGCCTCTTAACTGTCAAGACGAACTCCAAAAACGGTGTGAACTCCAAAAAAAAAGAAGTCTTGGCTTCGTCATGCATTGCGGCAAAATGGCGTCCGCTGTAAAGAAACAATATAGATTTTCATTCATTAGTCTAAATAAACAGCCACATAATGGCTTTATTTAGTAAACTGTGACCTGATTTTAATTTTTATTGAATATAAATAATGATTATAATTGCACTTACTGTATGTGTACTTAAACAAGAGGCCCAGGGGCCACATAGTCACCTGAGCAATTGGCTGGATAAAAGCAAAAATCGGTTCAGTATTGAAAAGTTTAAGCAAAAAAGTGGGTTCAGGGTAGGGCTGGGACGAACTAGTAGACTAATTGTTCACTGAACAATTAAAGGTCTTTCCACCTTTCTTTTAAGTTTTTTCATTTGATGTTTCCAAGAAAAACCAAAAACAAAAATAAAAAAAAAAAAAAAAAAAAAAAAAAAATCAATAAGTGCTGCCAGCAGGATTCGAACTGTGGACCCTCAGCCCTCAGATTGCCAGGCGAGCGCTCTACGCACTACACCACAGGCTCCGATGACATTGTTTTCCGTAAACTAAGAGTGAAGAAAAAAGAAGAAATGAAAGCACGTGGATTTAAATAAAAATAGTACAGAAACACGTGTATTTATTTGTTTGTTATGGAACATAGAGAGGAATAATGAATAGTTTCGAGAAAAACGATTGGTGGATAATGAAAATAGAGATTTCCTGTAAAAAAAAAATCAATTGAGTTTGTTTATAGTTTGAATAGATTGAGTTAATCATACAGAGCTTATGATACATTCGAACTTCCGTGTCGGCACTGTGTTTACAATTTGTGAAAATATAGGCGCGTTCGTTTTGACAGAAATGGCGAACTCATAGGTTAGATTAAATAATCATCTCTATTTGCATTGAATTCATAGTTATGAGCATAAATTAAACTTGAAACATGCATTTCATGAAGAAGACGGTGTCACGGAGAGCGTGCAAATTTATTTTATATGAAAAATCGCTATTTCCGAGTTTCAGCCGATTCATATTTAAATCTAAATAAAATTAAAATAAATTCCATACACCTAAGAAAGCAAGAATACTTGGTATTAAAATGTCGTAATAGAGCAGGAGAATCGAATGATATTAACAATAATTGCAGAAATAGCCAATACGAGCTTTAATTAATTTTTATGCTCAGCAGTAACTTAATTTCAGACAGAAAAAAAATGCAGATTTTGCCGATATTCACTAGAATTTCATTGTACTTTAGAGACTCACCTTAAAACTCTCAGGACACTTTCTTTCAGGTCTCTTCTTCCTTTTATTACGAATCTTATGTCGATATTTCGTTTCGTTTGACTTGTAGACATTTTCTCTAAGTTGGTGTTGATTTTATTTTTTTTTTTTTATTTGGGGGGGGGGGGGTATTTTATAAGCATTTGTTAGAGTGATGGTTGTAAATAACTCCACGACCTTTAGCTTGATTGTGACCTTTGGGTCAATGGGGTCAAAGGTCAAGGTCATTTATCAAGGTCAAAGGTCAAGGTCATCCAAAAAGAGAGAGAGAGAGAGAGAGAGAGAGAGAGAGAGAGAGAGAGAGAGAGAGAAACTTGAGATTAACACTTGAAGCTGAATCTAGATAAAGGTAATGAATATTTCTTTATTACCTTTTGAGTAAGGGTCAAGGTCAGAGGTCAAGGTCAATGTCAAATTTCAAGGTCAAAGGTCAAGGTCATTTGGATTTTAAGCTTAAATTGACCATTTCTCTAGTTTTCCAATGACCTTGACCTTTGACCTTGACCTACTTTTCAAGGTCAAAGGTCATAAGATCTCATGCACTTGGTCCCATATCTTTACCACTTGTCCTTTAAAAGTTTTTAATTTTTCTTGTCAGCTTTAAGACTTTCAGGGGCAATAACTCATTGAAGGAGTCACCGAATACTTTTGCAATGAATAGATTCCAGAGTCCTCTCAATTAATCCAAGACATTGGTGAAGGTTTCATACCTCTACGGTTTACGGTTTCAAAGGAGTAGCGATAACAAGCATTTCTTGCGAAAGGGGCAATAACTTCGAAAGCCGTCATAGTTCATACGCGTTGGGTCAAATTTGTTCCTAACTTTTAATGACCTTTACGATGAACAAAAAGTCTTTTCGATAAATGTCGAAACAAAAAATCAGCGGAAGAATAATAATAATAATAATAATAACTAGGAGACTTATTGTTCACAGAACAATAAGAGGTCTTTCCACCTTCTTTGAATTTTAAATCTGTTTTATATCTGACTCCTTAAAATTAAATTCCATAAAAAAGAAACCAAAATTGTCATAAAGGATAGAAAAAATGAAAATTTAAAAAAAATTGAAATGACCTTGACCTTTGACCTTGAAAAAATGTTCAAGGTCAAAGATCAAGGGTCACAATGCAATTGACCCCATGCTTCTATGACTTATAGTTTTCAAGTTATAAGGTTTAATAATAAGTGTAAAGAAGTTAAAGGGCAATAACTCATATAAGGGGTCATCAGACCCTTTCGCACTTTGACAGTGAAGTTAGGCCTAAAGACCATTAAGACATTAGTGAAGGTTTGGTGTCTCTACGGTCTTCGGTTTCGGAGGAGTAGCAATAACAAGGTTTTTCGCACAAGGGGCAATAACTTTTAAAAGTGTTAATATTAGGGGACCAGAGTGAAATCTTTGAAACAGTTTTAAAAGTACATATTAATGATGCATAGACATTAAGTATATGTTGAAAGACAAAAGAGATATAAAAAGAGCTTAATTATTCATTTTTGGAATGACCTTGACCTTTGACCTTTACATGAATTTTAAGATCAAAGGTCAATAAATCATATGCAGTTGGTCCCATGTCTCTACGACTTCTCGTTTTGAAAATTTTTAATTATTTGTAAAATTCAAAAAGTTTCAGGGGCAATAACTCATTGAAGGGGTCACCAAATACTTTTGCAATGAATAGATTCCAGAGTCCTCTCAATTAGTCGAAGACTTTAGCGAAGGTTTCATATTTCTACGGTTTACGGTTTAGAAGGAGTAGCGATTACAAGGTTTTTCGCACAAAGGGCGATAACTTTTAATAGGGTCAATCTTAAGGAATACGAATTAGATCTATAAAATAGTTTTAAGAGTACATATTAATGATGCTATGACAGTTTGTATATGTTAAAAGACAAAAAAGATATAAAAAGAGCTTAATTTCTCAAATTTGGAATGACCTTGACCTTTGACCTTTGTATTAATTTCATGATCAAAGGTCAATGAATCTTATGCAGTTGGTCCCATGTCTCTATCATTTCTCGTTTTGAAAATTTTTAATTATTTGTAAAATTAAAAATGTTTCAGGGGCAATAACTCATTGAAGGGGTCACCGAATACTTTCGCAATGAATAGATTCCAGAGTCCTCTCAATTAGTCGAAGACTTTAGTGAAGGTTTCATATTTCTACGGTTTACGGTTTCGAAGGAGTAGCGATAACAAGGTTTTTCGCACAAAGGGCAATAACTTTTAATAGGGTCAATCTTAAGGGATTCGAATTAAATCTTTAAAATAGTTTTAAGAGTACATATTATTGATGCTTAGACAGTTTGTATATGTTAAAAGACAAAAAAGATATAAAAAGAGCTTAATTTCTCAATTTTGGAATGACCTTGACCTTTGACCTTTACATGAATTTTAAGCTCAAAGGTCAATGAATCTTATGCAGTTGGTCCCATGTCTCTATCACTTCTCGTTTTGAAAATTTTTAATTATTTCTAAAATTCAAAAAGTTTCAGGGGCAATAACTCATTGAAGGGGTCACTGAATACTTTCGCAATGAATAGATTCCAGAGTCCTCTCAATTAGTCGAAGACTTTAGTGAAGGTTTCATATTTCTACGGTTTACGGTTTCGGAGGAGTAGCGATAACAAGCATTTCTTGCATAAAAGACAATAACTTTGAAAGGGGTCAAAGTTCAAACAAGGACTGTCGTTTTTCAGAATAACTTTTAATATCCAGTTTCATGAACCATAACGTTTTTCGATAAGTCTTACGATTTCAAAAGTTCGGGAAGAAAAAGAATAATAATAATAACTAGGAGACTAATTGTTCTCTGAACAATTAACGGCTTTCCACCTTTTTTAAGTTTTCATGTCATTTGAATTTAGAAAAAAAAAAAAAAAAAAAAAAAAAAAAAAAAAAAAAAAGTTTCTCCAGCTGGGCTTGAACCTACAACCCTCAGTTTGTAAGTCGGACACGCTAACCATTGAGCCATCAAGTTGTACACAAGTAAGCGTATTTTGTAAACTAATTTATTTTTTGAAGGTGGAAGAGGATACCTGTAGTTTCGTAGGAAAGTACCGGTCAAATTTCTTAAAAAACTGAGATCTTGCCGGTTTGATGTGATATTGTATGTAGGAAAATGATTAGAATAATTATGGGACACATTTGCAGTGAAGCAATGACACTTAGCATATATAGAGTCGTAAAAGCGAAAGTAATACACGTGGTCAGTTGCAGAGGAAATTCAAAATCCCGGAAGAAACAGTGAGTGAGTCATGGACATTTTGTCTACACTATATTGTATAAAGCGGGGTATCTGCAATTGATTTAACCTATCTAAATTGCGTGGAAATTTATTTGATATGAAAAATCGCTATTTCCGAGATTTAGATTTAAATCTAAATAAAATTAAAATAAATTCCATACACCTAAGAAAGCAAGAATACTTGGTATTAAAATGTCGTAATAGAGCAGGAGAATCGAATGATATTAACAATAATTGCAGAAATAGCCAATACGAGTTTTAATTAATTTTTATGCTCAGCAATAACTAAATTTCAGACAGAAAAAAAATGCAGATTTTGCCGATATTCACTATAATTTCAAAATACTTTAGAGACTCACCTTAAAACTCTCAGGACACTTTCTTTCAGGTCTATTCTTGCTTTTATTACGAATCTTATGCCGATATTTCGTTTCGTTTGACTTGTAGACATTTTCTCTAAGTTGGTGTTGATTTTCTTCTTAAAGGGGGGGGGGGGGGGTTAATTTTATAAGCATTTGTTAGAGTGATGGTTGTAAATACCTCCACGACCTTTAGCTTGATTGTGACCTTGGGTCAATGGGGTCAAAGGTCAAGGTCATTTATCAAGGTCAAAGGTCAAGGTCATGAAAAGAGAGAGAGGTAAACTTGAGATTAACACTTGAAGCTGAATCTAGATAAAGGTAATGAATATTTCTTTATGACCTTTTGAGTAAGGGTCAAGGTCAGAGGTCAAGGTCAAAATCAAATTTCAAGGTCAAAGGTCAAGGTCATTTGAATTTTAAGCTTAAATTGACAATTTCTCTACTTTTCCAATGACCTTGACCTTTGACCTTGACCTATTTTCAAGGTCAACGGTCATAAGATCTCATGCACTTGGTCCTATATCTTTACCACTTGTCATTTAAAAGTTTTTAATTTTTCTTGTAAGCTTTAAAACTTTCAGGGGCAATAACTCATTGAAGGAGTCACCGAATACTTTTGCAATGAATAGATTCCAGAGTCCTCTCAATTAGTCGAAGACATTGGTGAAGGTTTCATACCTCTACGGTTTACGGTTTCAAAGGAGTAGCGATAACAAGCATTTCTTGCGAAAGGGGCAATAACTTTGAAAGGGGTCAAAGTTCAAACATGGGGGGTCGTTTTTCGGAATAACTTTTAATATCCAATATCATGAACTACAAAGTTTTTCGATAAGTCTTGCGGTTTCAAAAGTCCGGGAAGAAAAATAATAATAATAATAATAAACATAAGCATTTCAAGAGGTCTTTCCACAGAAAGGTGGAAAGCCCTAATAATAAACATAAGCATTTCAAGAGGTCTTTTGGAAAGACCTAATAAGGAATAAATTTGAACGTTTTTAAAGTAGTCTAATAAAGACATTAAAGGTCTTTCCATCTCTTTTTGAATTTCAATGGTTTCGAAGGCATAGCAATACTAAAGTTTAAAAAATATTCTACTTTTTGGTTTAACACTAGGAGACTAATTGTTCTCTGAACAATTAACGGCTTTCCACCTTTTTTTAAGTTTTCATGTCATTTGAATTAAAAAAAAAAAAAAAAAAAAAAAAAAAAAAAAAAAAAAAAAAGTAAAAAAAAAAAAAAAAAAAAAAAAAAGTCTCCAGCTGGGCTTGAACCTACAACCCTTGGTTTGTAAGTCGGACACGCTAACCATTGAGCCATCAAGTTGTACACAAGTAAGCGTAGTTTGTAAACTAATTCTTTTTTGAAGGTGGAAGAGGATACCTGTAGTTTCGTAGGAAAGTACCTGTCAAATTTCTTAAAAAACTGAGATCTTGCCGGTTTGATGTGATATTGTATGTAGGAAAATGATTAGAATAATTATGGGACACATTTGCAGTGAAGCAATGACACTTAGCATATATAGAGTCGTAAAAGCGAAAGTAATACACGTGGTCAGTTGCAGAGGAAATTCAAAATCCCGGAAAAACAGTGAGTATCTGCAATTGAGATTTAGATTATAAATCTAAATAAAATTAAAATAAATTCCATACACCTAAGAAAGCAAGAATACTTGGTATTAAAATGTCGTAATAGAGCAGGAGAATCGAATGATATTAACAATAATTGCAGAAATAGCCAATACGAGTTTTAATTAATTTTTATGCTCAGCAATAACTAAATTTCAGACAGAAAAAAAATGCAGATTTTGCCGATATTCACTATAATTTCAAAATACTTTAGAGACTCACCTTCAAACTCTCAGGACACTTTCTTTCAGGTCTAATCTTGCTTTTATTACGAATTTTATGCCGATATTTCGTTTCGTTTGACTTGTAGACATTTTCCCTAAGTCGGTGTTGATTTTCTTTTTAAAGGGGGGGGGGGTTAATTTTATAAGCATTTGTTAGAGTGATGGTTGTAAATACCTCCACGACCTTTAGCTTGATTGTGACCTTTGGGTCAATGGGGTCAAAGGTCAAGGTCATTTATCAAGGTCAAAGGTCAAAGTCATGAAAAGAGAGAGAGGTAAACTTGAGATTAACACTTGAAGCTGAATCTAGATAAAGGTAATGAATATTTCTTTATGACCTTTTGAGTAAGGGTCAAGGTCAGAGGTCAAGGTCAAAATCAAATTTCAAGGTCAAAGGTCAAGGTCATTAGAATTTTAAGCTTAAATTGACAATTTCTCTACTTTTCCAATGACCTTGACCTTTGACCTTGACCTGTTTTCAAGGTCAACGGTCATAAGATCTCATGCACTTGGTCCTATATCTTTACCACTTGTCATTTAAAAGTTTTTAATTTTTCTTGTAAGCTTTAACACTTTTAGGGGCAATAACTCATTGAAGGAGTCACCGAATACTTTTGCAATGAATAGATTCCAGAGTCCTCTCAATTAGTCGAAGACATTGGTGAAGGTTTCATACCTCTACGGTTTACGGTTTCAAAGGAGTAGCGATAACAAGCATTTCTTGCGAAAGGGGCAATAACTTTGAAAGGGGTCAAAGTTCAAACATGGGGGGTCGTTTTTCGGAATAACTTTTAATATCCAATATCATGAACTACAAAGTTTTTCGATAAGTCTTGCGGTTTCAAAAGTACGGGAAGAAAAATAATAATAATAATAACTAGGAGACTTATTGTTCAACTAGAACAATAAGAGGTCTTTCCACCTTCTTTGAATTTCAATTTTGTTTTAATCTGACTCCTAAAAATAAATTCCATGAAATAAGAAACCAAAATTGTCTTAAAGGATAGAAAAAATAAAAATTTTTGAAATGACCTTGACCTTTGACCTTGATAAAATATTCAAGGTCAAAGGTCAAGGGTCACAATGCAATTGACCCCATGCTTCTACGACTTATAGTTTTCAAGTTATAAGGTTTAATAGTAAGTACAAAGAAGTTAAAGGGCAATAACTCATATAAGGGGTCATCAGATCCTTTTGCACTTATACAGTGAAGTTAGGCCTAAAGACCCTTAAGACATTAGTGAAGGTTTGATGTCTCTACGGTCTACAGTTTTGGATGTGTAGCGATAACAAGGTTTTTTGCACAAAGGGCAATAACTTTTAAAAGGGTTAATCTTAGGGGACAAGAATGAAATCTTTGCAACAGTTTTAAGAGTACATATTAATGATGCATAGACATTAAGTATATGTTAAAATACAAAAGAGATATAAAAAGAGCTAAATTTCCCATTTTTGGAATGACCTTGACCTTTGACCTTTACATGAATTTTAAGGTCAAAGGTCAATGAATCTTATGCAGTTGGTCCCATGTCTCTACGACTTCTTGTTTTGAAAATTTTTAATTATTTGTAAAATTCAAAAAGTTTCAGGGGCAATAACTCATTGAAGGGGTCACCGAATACTTTCGCAATGAATAGATTGAAGTGTCTCTAAATTAGTTGAAGACATTAGTGAAGGTTTCATTTCTCTACGGTTTACGGTTTCGGAGGAGTAGCGATAACAAGCATTTTTGCGAAAGGGGCAATAACTCCGAAAGAGGTCATAGTTCATATACGCAGGGTCAACTGCAAAAATCTTTTCATATTTTGAAGTACATTCTTTATGAACTTAAAATCTTTTCGATAAATCTTGAAACTCAAAATCACACGGCGGAAAAATAATAAAAAATAAAAAGGAAAAAAAGAAACAGAAGGAAATCAATAGGTCTTGGAATAACCTTATACCTTTGACCTTAAAAAGTTTTTGAATCGTACGCACAGAAAGGTGTTCAAGGGTCTTTAACTAGGAGACTTATTGTTCACAGAACAATAAGAGGTCTTTCCACCTTTTTAAATTTCATAGTTTATATATATTTTACTCTCTAATTCAATTTTAAGGGAAAAATGGCGTAAAAAAAGAAAATAAAAAATAATTTTTTTTGTTGAAATGACCTTGACCTTTGACCTTGATCAGGTCTTCAAGGTCAAAGGTCAAGGGTCACATTGCAATTGACCCCATGCCTCTACGACTTTTAGTTCTATAGTTATAAGTTTAAATATTAAGTGCAAAGAAGTTAAAGGGCAATAACTCATATAAGGGGTCATTAGATCCTTTAGTACTTATACAATGAAGGTGTGCCTAAAGACCCTTAAGACATTAGTGAAGGTTTCATGCCTCTACGGTTTACTGTTTTGAAGCAGTAGCGATAACAATGTTTTTCACATGAGGGGCAATAACTTTTGATAGGGTCAATCTTTGGGAACAATAATGAAATCTTTGAAATAGATTTCAGAGTACATATTAATGATGCAAAGACTGATTGCATATGTTAAAAGAAAAAGAGATATAAAAAGAGCTTAATTTCTAATTTTTGAATTGACCTTGACCTTTGACCTTGACAAAATATTCAAGGTCAAAGGTCAAGGGTCACAATGCAATTGACCCCATGCTTCTACCATTTATAGTTTTCAAGATACAAGGTTTAATAGTAAGTATAAAGAAGTTAAAGGGCAATAACTCATATAAGGGGTCATCAGATTCTTTTGCACTTATACAGTGAAGTTAGGCCTAATGACCCTTAAGACATTAGTGAAGGTTTGATGTCTCTAGGGTCTACGGTTTCGGAGGAGTAGCGATAACAAGGTTTATCACAGAAGGGTCAATAACTTTTAAAAGGGTAAATCTTAGGGGCCGGGACAATAATGAATACTTTGAAATAGATTTAAGAGTACATATTAATGATGCATAGACATTAAGTATATGTTGAAAGACAAAAGAGATATAAAAAGAGCTAATTTTCTCATTTTTGGAATGACCTTGACCTTTGACCTTTACATGAATTTTAAGGTCAAAGGTCAATGAATCTTATGCAGTTGGTCCCATGTCTCTACGACTTCTTGTTTTGAAAATTTTTAATTATTTGTAAAATTCAAAAAGTTTCAGGGGCAATAACTCATTGAAGGGGTCACCGAATACTTTCGCAATGAATAGATTGAAGAGTCCTCTCAAGGAGTCGAAGACATTTGTGAAGGTTTCATGACTCTGTGGTTTACGGTTTCGGAGGAGTAGCGATAACAAGCATTTCTTGCGAAAGGGGCAATAACTTCGAAAGGGTCAAGTTCATACGCAGGGTCAACTGCAAAATTCTTTTACGGAGTACATGCACATTCTTATGAAATAAAAATCTTTTAGATAAATCTTGAAACTCAAAATCACACGGCGGAAAAATAATAAAAAAGGAAAAGAAGAAACAGAAGGAAATCAATAGGTCTTTCCACAGAAAGGTGGAAAGACCTAATAAGGAAAAGAAGAAACAGAAGAATATCAATAGGTCTTTCCAGAGAAAGCTGGAAAATAACCTAATAATAACTAGGAGACTTATTGTTCACAGAACAATAAGAGGTCTTTCCAGCTCTTTAAGTGTTTCCGTGTCATTTGAGTTGAAAAAAAAGAAGAAAAACACAAAAAAAAAAAAAAAAAAAAAAAAAAAAAAGATGAAGTGCTCCAGCAATTCGATCCCTGGACCCTTTGATTAGCAATTCAAGCGCTCTAACCACATTACGCCACGGGTTCCGTTGAAATTGTGTTGTATTATTCTTGAGTTAAAGTTACCGGAATTTCCTTGATTCATTGACCAGTCAAAGAGTTCCAGTTAATAAACTTCTGACAAGCTCCGTGGTGTATGTGTGAGTTTGAATGACATTGTTTTCGAGTTAAAATGTAAGGAATATTGTCTGATTACAATTATGATACTGTTATTAACGGGTATACATGCATTTGAGGTTGCGTAGCAATTTATGTATTTGAAAAAGGCTGCTTTCGTTTTGACAGATATGGTAAACTCATAGGTATGATTTAATAATCATTTCTATTTGAATTGAATTCATAGTTACCAGCATAAATTAAACTTGAAACATGCATCTCAGGAAAAAAAAAAAACAAAAAAACAAACCATGTCATTCAGAGCGTGGAAATTTATTTGACAGGAAAAATCGTTATTTTCGAGATTCATTTCATTAATATTAAATCTAAATAAAATTGAAATAAATTCCACATACTAAAGAAAGCAAAAATATTTTGGTATTATAATGTCGTATTAGAGCAGGAGAATCGAATGATATTAACAACAATCGAAGAAATAGCCAATACAAGCTTTCATTAATTTTTATACTCAGCAACGATTAAATTTCAGACAGAAAAAAAATGATGATTTTGCCGATATTCACTAGAATTTAATTGTCCTTAAGAGACTCACCGTAAAACTCTCAGGGCACTTTCTTTGAGGTGTCTTCTACATGCTAAACTGAATTTTATCTTGATCTTGTTATGTCCTTTGAGTTGTAGAAAAATTTTCTATGCCGCTATTGATTTTTTTTTTTTTAGAGAAATCAGGGGGGGGGGGGGGGGGGGGGGGGGGGGGGGGGGTGTATTATATAAGTGTTTGTTGATGTGAGAGTTATAAATACCTCCACATACTTAAGCTTGATTGTGACCTTTGGGTCAAAGGTCAAGGTCATTTATCAAGGTCAAAGGTCAAGGTCACGCAAAAAAAACAAAAACAACAACACTTTTATAAACTTGAGTTTTACACTTGAAGCTGAATCTAGGTAAAGATAATGAATATATCTTTTTAAACTTTTGAGAAAAGGTCAAGGTCAAGTATCAAGGTCAAAGGTCAAGGTCATTTTAACCAAAAGCCAGTAAATAAGCAATTTTGATACTTTCCTAATGACCTTGACCTTGACCTAATATTCATGGTCAAAGGTCAAAAGATCTCATGCAGTTGGGCCCATGTCTTTACGACTTGTCTTTAAGAAGTTTTTAGTTCTTTGTAAACATCATAAACTGCCAGGGGCAATAACTACTTAAAATGTTTACGAATTCTTTAGCACTAATAGAATGAGAAGTGTACTAAATTAGTCGCAGACATTGTTGAAGGTTTTGTACCTCTACGGTTTACGGTTTCGGAGGAGTAGCGATAACAAGGGTTTACACTGAAAGGGGCACTAACTTTTAGAGGGTTCAATCTTAGGGGACAAGCATGGAATCTCTGAAATGGTTTTAAGAGTACATATTAAAGATGCAAAGAAGTTTAGAATTTGGTTAAGAACAAAAGAGCTATAAAAAATGCTAATTTTACATATTTTGAATGACCTTGACCTTTGACCTTGACCTAGATTTTAAGGTCAAAGGTCAAGAAATCTTTTGCAGTTGGTCCCATGTCTCTACGCCTTGTCGTTTTAGAAAAGTTCTTGATATTCATGAACATCGCAAACATTCAGGGGCAATAATTCATTATAGGAGTTTACGAATCCTTTCGCAATGTTTGATTGAAGAGTCTACTAAATCAGTCGTAGACATTAATAAAGGTTTGGAATCTCTGCGGTTTACGGTTTCGGAGGAGTAGCGATAACAAGCTTTTATTGCGAAAGGGGCAATAACTCCGAAAGGGGTCAAAGTTCATATACGCAGGGTCATGCGCAAAAATCTTTTACGGAGTTCATTTTTATCGACTGATAATCTTTTCGATAAATCTTGAAACTCAAAATCACACGGCGGAAAAATAATAAAAAAAAAAAAATTGAAACAGAAGAATAAATAGGTCTTTCCAAGAAAAAAAATTTCAATAGGTCTTTCCACAGAAAGGTGGAAAGACCTAATAAAAAAAACAGAAGCATTTCAAGAGGTCTTTCCACAGAAAGGTGGAAAGACCTAATAAAATAAACATAACTTTTAAAATTTCAAGAGGTCTTTCCACAGAAAGGTGGAACTTGACCTAACTAGGAGACTTTTTACTCACAGAACAATAAGAGGTCTTTCCACCTTCTTTGAATCTCAAATTTGTTATATATCTGACTCCTTGAAATTAAATTCCAAGAAAAAAGAAACCAAAATTGTCTTCTTATAAAGAAGAAAAAAAATGAAAATTTTTTTTTTGGAATGACCTTGACCTTTGACCTTGAGAAAATATTCAATGTCAAAGGTCAAGGGTCACAATGCAATTGACCCCATGCTTCTATGACTTATAGTTTTCAAGTTATAAGGTTTAATAATAAGTGTAAAGAAGTTAAAGGGCAATAACTCATATAAGGGGTCATCAGATCCTTTTGCACTTATACAGTGAAGTTAGGCCTAAAGACCCTTAAGACACAGTGAAGGTTTGGTGTCTCTACGGTCTACGGTTTTGGAGGAGTAGCGATAACAAGGTTTTTCGCACAAGGGGCAATAACTTTTTTCAGGGTCAATCTTAGGGGACAAGAATGAAATCTTTGAAACAGTTTTAAGAGTACATATTAATGATGCATCGGCATTAAGTATATGTTTAAAGACAAAAGAGATATAAAAAGAGCTAAATTTCTCATTTTGGAATGACCTTGACCTTTGACCTTTACATGAATTTTAAGGTCAAAGGTCAATGAATCTTATGCAGTTGGTCCCATGTCTCTACACTTCTCGTTTTGAAAATTTTTAATTATTTGTAAAATTCAAAAAGTTTCAGGGGCAATAACTCATTGATGGGGTCACCGAATACTTTCGCAATGAATAGATTGAAGAGTCCTCTCATTGAGTCGAAGACTTTAGTGAAGGTTTCATACCTCTACGGTTTACGGTTTCGAGGAGTAGCGATAACAAGTAGCGATAACAAGGGGCAATTTAACTTTTGCATATAACAGGGTCAAAGATCAAACATGGGGGGTCGTTTTTCGACCAATAACTTTTAATATCCAATATCATGAACTATAAAGTTTTTCAGAAAAGTCTTTGCGAAACAGGTGGAAAGAAAAAAAATAATAACTAGGAGACTTATTGTTCACAGAACAATAAGAGGTCTTTCCACCTTCTTTAAATTTCAAATTTGTTTCAAAATATCTGACTTTTACAAAATTAAATTTCCATATAATGAAGAAAATTAAATTCCATGAAAAGAAACCAAAATTGTCTTAAAAGGATATAAAAAAAATAAAAAAAAATTTTTGAATGACCTTGACCTTTGACCTTGAAAAAATTTCAAGGTCAAAGGTCAAGGGTCACAATGCAATTGACCCCATGCTTCTATGACTTATAGTTTTGAAAAGTTATAAGGTTTAATAGTAAGTACAAAGAAGTTAAAGGGCAATAACTCATATAAGGGGTCATCAGATCCTTTTGCACTTATACAGTGAAGTTAGGCCTAAAGACCCTTAAGACATTAGTGAAGGTTTGATGTCTCTACGGTCTACGGTTTCGGAGGAGTAGCGATAACAAGGTTTTTCGCACAAGGGGCAATAACTTTTAAAAGGGTTAATCTTAGGGGACAAGAATGAAATCTTTGAAATAGTTTTAAGAGTACATATTAATGATGCAGAGACTGTTTGCATATGTTAAAAGACAAAAGAGATATAAAAAGAGCTTAATTTCTCATTTTTGGAATGACCTTGACCTTTGACCTTTACATAAATTTTAAGGTCAAAGGTCAATGAATCTTATGCAGTTGGTCCCATGTCTCTACGACTTCTCGTTTTGAAAATTTTTAATTATTTGTAAAATTTTAAAAGTTTCAGGGGCAATAACTCATTGAAGGGGACACCGAATACTTTCGCAATGAATAGATTAAAGAGTCCCATTTATTAGTCGAAGACATTGGTGAAGGTTTCATACCTCTACGGTTTACGGTTTTGGAGGAGTAGCGATAACAAGCATTTCTTGCGAAAGGGGCAATAACTTTGAAAGGGGTCAAAGTTCAAACATGGGGGGTCGTTTTTCGGAATAACTTTTAATATCCAATATCATGAACTATAAAGTTTTTCGATATTTTTCAAAAGCGGTTTCAAAAGTCTTTCCAGAAAAAAATAATAATAATAACTAGGAGACTTATTGTTCACAGAACAATAAGAGGTCTTTCCACCTTTTGAATTTCAATTTCATTTAATATTTATCTATTTAAAATTAAATTTCATAAAAAAGAAACCAGGAATGGCTTAAAAGAAGAAAAAAAAATGAAAATGAATTTTTTTTTTTAGGTGACCTTGACCTTTGACCTTCAAGTCATATTCAAGGTCAAAGGTCAAGGGTCACATTGTAATTAACCCCATGTCTCTATGACTTATAGTTTTAAAGTTATAAGGTTTAATAGTAAGCACAAAAGCATTTAAGGGCAGTAACTCATTCAAGGAGTCACCAGATCCTTTTGCACTTGAACATAAAAGTTTTGCCTAAAGTCCCATAAGACATTAGAGAAGGTTTCGTGTCTTTGCGGTTTACGGTTTTGGAGCAATAGCAATAAAAATGTTTTTCGTACAAGGGGCAATATTTTTTAATAGGTTCAATCTTAAGGGACAAGAATGAAATCTAAGACACAGTTTTAAAAGTACATATTAATGATGCATAGACATTAAGCATATGTTGAAAGACAAAAGAGATATAAAAAGAGCTAAATTTCTCAGTTTTGGAATGACCTTGACCTTTGACCTTTACATGAATTTTAAGCTCAAAGGTCAATGAATCTTATGCAGTTGGGCTCATGTCTCTATACCTTCTCGTTTTGAAAATTTTTAATTATTTCTAAAATTCAGAGACTTTCAAGGGCAATAACTCATTGAAGGAGTCACCAAATACTTTCACAATGAATAGATTCCAGAACCCTCTCAATTAGTCGAAGACTTTAGTGAAGGTTTCATATTTGTACGGTTTACGGTTTCGAAGTAGTAGCGATAACAAGGTTTACCGCACAAAGGGCGATAACTTTTAATAGGGTCAATCTTACGGAATACGAATTGAATCTTTAAAATAGTTTTAAGAGTACATATTAATGATGCTAAGACAGTTTGTATATGTTAAGAGACAAAAAAGATATAAAAAGAGCTTAATTTCTCAATTTTGGAATGACCTTGACCTTTGACCTTTACATGAATTTTAAGCTCAAAGCTCAATGAATCTTATGCAGTTGGTCCCATGTCTCTATCACTTCTCGTTTTGAAAATTTTTAATTATTTCTAAAATTCAAAAAGTTTCAGGGGCAATAACTCATTGAAGAAGTCACCGAAGACTTTCGCAATGAATAGATTCCAGAGTCCTCTCAATTAGTCGAAGACTTTAGTGAAGGTTTCATATTTCTACGGTTTACGGTTTCGAAGTAGTAGCGATAACAAGGTTTTCCGCACAAAGGGAGATAACTTTTAATAGGGTCAATCTTACGGAATACGAATTGAATCTTTAAAATAGTTTTAAGAGTACATATTAATGATGCTAAGACAGTTTGTATATGTTAAGAGACAAAAAAGATATAAAAAGAGCTTAATTTCTCAATTTTGGAATGACCTTGACCTTTGACCTTTACATGAATTTTAAGCTCAAAGCTCAA
This sequence comes from Saccostrea cuccullata, assembly GCF_032062105.1. Taxonomy (NCBI): domain Eukaryota; kingdom Metazoa; phylum Mollusca; class Bivalvia; order Ostreida; family Ostreidae; genus Saccostrea; species Saccostrea cuccullata. The sequence continues at coordinate 19,431 of NW_026935560.1, forward strand.
TGAATCTTATGCAGTTGGTCCCATGTCTCTATCACTTCTCGTTTTGAAAATTTTTAATTATTTGTAAAATTCAAAAAGTTTCAGGGGCAATAACTCATTGAAGGAGTCACCGAATACTTTCGCAATGAATAGATTCCAGAGTCCTCTCAATTAGTCGAAGACTTTAGTGAAGGTTTCATATTTCTACGGTTTACGGTTTTGAAGGAGTAGCGATAACAAGCATTTCTTGCGAAAGGGGCAATAACTTTTAATAGGGTCAATCTTACGGAATACGAATTGAATCTTTAAAATAGTTTTAAGAGTACATATTAATGATGCTAAGACAGTTTGTATATGTTAAGAGACAAAAAAGATATAAAAAGAGCTTAATTTCTCAATTTTGGAATGACCTTGACCTTTGACCTTTACATGAATTTTAAGCTCAAAGCTCAATGAATCTTATGCAGTTGGTCCCATGTCTCTATCACTTCTCGTTTTGAAAATTTTTAATTATTTGTAAAATTCAAAAAGTTTCAGGGGCAATAACTCATTGAAGGAGTCACCGAATACTTTCGCAATGAATAGATTCCAGAGTCCTCTCAATTAGTCGAAGACTTTAGTGAAGGTTTCATATTTCTACGGTTTACGGTTTCGAAGGAGTAGCGATAACAAGCATTTCTTGCGAAAGGGGCAATAACTTTGAAAGGGGTCAAAGTTCAAACGTTGGGTCGTTTTTCAGAATAACTTTTAATATCCAGTTTGTCATGAACTATAAAGTTTTTCGATAATCTTGCGGTTTCAAAAAATGAATCTTATGCAGGGAAGTTTTGAAAAAAATAATAATAATAATAACTAGGAGACTAATTGTTCTCTGAACAATTAACGGCTTTCCACCTTTTTTAAGTTTTCATGTCATTTGAATTAAAAAAAAAAAAAAAAAAAAAAAAAAAAAAAAAAAAAAAAAATTTCTCCAGCTGGGCTTGAACCTACAACCCTCAGTTTGTAAGTCGGACACGCTAACCATTGAGCCATCAAGTTGTACACAAGTAAGCGTATTTTGTAAACTAATTTATTTTTTGAAGGTGGAAGAGGATACCTGTAGTTTCGTAGGAAAGTACCGGTCAAATTTTTAAAAAACTGAGATCTTGCCGGTTTGATGTGATATTGTATGTAGGAAAATGATTAGAATAATTATGGGACACATTTGCAGTGAAGCAATGACACTTAGCATATATAGAGTCGTAAAAGCGAAAGTAATACACGTGGTCAGTTGCAGAGGAAATTCAAAATCCCGGAAAAAAACAGTGATTGATTAATGGACTTTTTTCTACACTATATTGTATAAAGCGGGGTAACTGCAATTGATTTAACCTATAGATCTAAATTGCGTGGAAATTTATTTGATATGAAAAATCGCTATTTCCGAGATTCAGTCGATTAATATTTAAATCTAAATAAAATTAAAATAAATTCCATACACCTAAGAAAGCAAGAATACTTGGTATTAAAATGTCGTAATAGAGCAGGAGAATCGAATGATATTAACAATAATTGCAGAAATAGCCAATACGAGTTTTAATTAATTTTTATGCTCAGCAATAACTAAATTTCAGACAGAAAAAAAATGCAGATTTTGCCGATATTCACTAGAATTTCAAAATACTTTAGAGACTCACCTTCAAACTCTCAGGACACTTTCTTTCAGGTCTATTCTTGCTTTTATTTCGAATCTTATGCCGATATTTCGTTTCCTTTGACTTGTAGACATTTTCTCTAAGTTGGTGTTGATTTTCTTTTTAAAAAAGGGGGGGGGGGTGTGTGTGTTTATTTTATAAGCATTTGTTAGAGTGATGGTTGTAAATACCTCCACGACCTTTAGCTTGATTGTGACCTTTGGGTCAATGGGGTCAAAGGTCAAGGTCATGAAAAGAGAGAGAGAGGTAAACTTGAAATTAACACTTGAAGCTGAATCTAGATAAAGGTAATGAATATTTCTTTATGACCTTTTAAGTAAGTACATATTAATGATGCAAGATCAAATTTCAAGGTATATGGTCAAGGTCATTTGAGATATAAAAAGACTTAATTTCTCAACTTTTGGAATGACCTTGACCTTTGACCTTTACATGAATTTTCAAGGTCAAAGGTCAATGAATCTTATGCAGTTGGTCCCATATCTCTACCACTTGTCGTTTTAAAAGTTTTTAATTTTTCTTGTAAAATTCAAAAACTTTCAGGGGCAATAACTCATTGAAGGAGTCACCGAATACTTTTCGTTGAATAGATTCCAGAGTCCTCTCAATTAGTCAAAGACATTGGTGAAAGTTTCATACCTCTACGGTTTACGTTTTCAAAGGAGTAGCGATAACAAGCATTTCTTGCGAAAGGGGCAATAACTTTGAAAGGGGTCAAAGTTCAAACATGGGGGGTCGTTTTTCGGAATAACTTTTAATATCCAATATCATGAACTACAAAGTTTTTCGATAAGTCTTGCGGTTTCAAAAGTCCGGGAAGAAAAATAATAATAATAATAATAAAAAAAATTTCAAGAGGTCTTTCCACAGAAAGGTGGAAAGCCCTAATAAGGAATGACCTTGACCTTTCTAAATTTGAACAATTAACGGCTTTCCACATGTATAGTCTACTTTTTTTTTAAGACTAATTGTTTTGAACAATTAACGGCTTTCATTTAAGTTTTCATGTCATTTGAAAAAAAAAAAAAAAAAAAAAAAAAAAAAAAAAAAAAAAAAAGTTTCTCCAGCTGGGCTTGAACCTACAACCCTCAGTTTGTAAGTCGGACACGCTAACCATTGAGCCATCAAGTTGTACACAAGTAAGCGTATTTTGTAAACTATTTATTTTTTGAAGGTGGAAGAGGATACCTGTAGTTTCGTAGGAAAGTACCGGTCAAATTTCTTAAAAAACTGAGATCTTGCCGGTTTGATGTGATATTGTATGTAGGAAAATGATTAGAATAATTATGGGACACATTTGCAGTGAAGCAATGACACGTAGCATATATAGAGTCGTAAAAGCGAAAGTAATACACGTGGTCAGTTGCAGAGGAAATTCAAAATCCCGGAAGAAACAGTGAGTGAGTCATGGACATTTTTTCTACACTATATTGTATAAAGCGGGGTATCTGCAATTGATTTAACCTATCTAAATTGCGTGGAAATTTATTTGATATGAAAAATCGCTATTTCCGAGATTAAGATTTAAATCTAAATAAAATTAAAATAAATTCCATACACCTAAGAAAGCAAGAATACTTGGTATTAAAATGTCGTAATAGAGCAGGAGAATCGAATGATATTAACAATAATTGCAGAAATAGCCAATACGAGTTTTAATTAATTTTTATGCTCAGCAATAACTAAATTTCAGACAGAAAAAAAATGCAGATTTTGCCGATATTCACTATAATTTCAAAATACTTTAGAGACTCACCTTCAAACTCTCAGGACACTTTCTTTCAGGTCTATTCTTGCTTTTATTACGAATCTTATGCCGATATTTCGTTTCATTTGACTTGTAGACATTTTCTCTAAGTTGGTGTTGATTTTCTTTTTAAAGGGGGGGGGGGGGGGGGGGGGGGGGGTTAATTTTATAAGCATTTGTTAGAGTGATGGTTGTAAATACCTCCACGACCTTTAGCTTGATTGTGACCTTTGGGTCAATGGGGTCAAAGGTCAAGGTCATTTATCAAGGTCAAAGGTCAAGGTCATGAGAAGAGAGAGAGGTAAACTTGAGATTAACACTTGAAGCTGAATCTAGATAAAGGTAATGAATATTTCTTTATGACCTTTTGAGTAAGGGTCAAGGTCAGAGGTCAAGGTCAAAATCAAATTTCAAGGTCAAAGGTCAAGGTCATTTGAATTTTAAGCTTAAATTGACAATTTCTCTACTTTTCCAATGACCTTGACCTTTGACCTTGACCTATTTTCAAGGTCAACGGTCATAAGATCTCATGCACTTGGTCCTATATCTTTACCACTTGTCATTTAAAAGTTTTTAATTTTTCTTGTAAGCTTAAAAACTTTCAGGGGCAATAACTCATTGAAGGAGTCACCGAATACTTTTGCAATGAATAGATTCCAGGGTCCTCTCAATTAGTCGAAGACATTGGTGAAGGTTTCATACCTCTACGGTTTACGGTTTCAAAGGAGTAGCGATAACAAGCATTTCTTGCGAAAGGGGCAATAACTTTGAAAGGGGTCAAAGTTCAAACATGGGGGGTCGTTTTTCGGAATAACTTTTAATATCCAATATCATGAACTACAAAGTTTTTCGATAAGTCTTGCGGTTTCAAAAGTCCGGGAAGAAAAATAATAATAATAATAACTAGGAGACTTATTGTTCACAGAACAATAAGAGGTCTTTCCACCTTTTTGAATTTCAATTTCATTTAATATTTATCTATTTAAAATTAAATTTCATAAAAAAGAAACCAGGAATGGCTTAGAAGTAGAAAAAAAAATGAAAATGATTTTTTTTTTTTTTAGGTGACCTTGACCTTTGACCTTCAAGTTATATTCAAGGTCAAAGGTCAAGGGTCACATTGTAATTAACCCCATGTCTCTATGACTTATAGTTTTAAAGTTATAAGGTTTAATAGTAAGCACAAAAGCATTTAAGGGCAGTAACTCATTCAAGGAGTCACCAGATCCTTTTGCACTTGAACATAAAAGTTTTGCCTAAAGTCATATAAGACATTAGAGAAGGTTTCGTGTCTTTGCGGTTTACGGTTTTGGAGCAATAGCAATAAAAATGTTTTTCGTACAAGGGGCAATAATTTTTTATAGGGTCAATCTTAAGGGACAAGAATGAAATCTAAGACACAGTTTTAAAAGTACATATTAATGATGCATAGACATTAAGCATATGTTGAAAGACAAAAGAGATATAAAAAGAGCTAAATTTCTCAGTTTTGGAATGACCTTGACCTTTGACCTTTACATGAATTTTAAGCTCAAAGGTCAATGAATCTTATGCAGTTGGGCTCATGTCTCTATACCTTATCATTTTGAAAATTTTTAATTATTACTAAAATTCAGGACTTTCAAGGGCAATAACTCATTGAAGGAGTCACCAAATACTTTCACAATGAATAGATTCCAGAACCCTCTCAATTAGTCGAAGACTTTAGTGAAGGTTTCATATTTGTACGGTTTACGGTTTCGAAGTAGTAGCGATAACAAGGTTTACCGCACAAAGGGCGATAACTTTTAATAGGGTCAATCTTACGGAATACAAATTGAATCTTTAAAATAGTTTTAAGAGTACATATTAATGATGCTAAGACAGTTTGTATATGTTAAAGACAAAAAAGATATAAAAAGAGCTTAATTTCTCAATTTTGGAATGACCTTGACCTTTGACCTTTACATGAATTTTAAGTTCAAAGCTCAATGAATCTTATGCAGTTGGTCCCATCTCTCTATCACTTCTCGTTTTGAAAATTTTTAATTATTTCTAAAATTCAAAAAGTTTCAGGGGCAATAACTCATTGAAGGAGTCACCGAATACTTTCGCAATGAATAGATTCCAGAGTCCTCTCAATGAGTCGAAGACTTTAGTGAAGGTTTCATATTTCTACGGTTTACGGTTTCAAAGGAGTAGCGATAACAAGCATTTCTTGCGAAAGGGGCAATAACTTTTAATAGGGTCAATCTTACGGAATACGAATTAAATCTTTAAAATAGTTTTAAGAGTACATATTAATGATGCTAAGACAGTTTGTATATGTTAAGAGACAAAAAAGATATAAAAAGAGCTTAATTTCTCAATTTTGGAATGACCTTGACCTTTGACCTTTACATGAATTTTAAGCTCAAAGCTCAATGAATCTTATGCAGTTGGTCCCATGTCTCTATCACTTCTCGTTTTGAAAATTTTTAATTATTTCTAAAATTCAAAAAGTTTCAGGGGCAATAACTCATTGAAGGAGTCACCGAATACTTTCGCAATGAATAGATTCCAGAATCCTCTCAATTAGTCGAAGACTTTAGTGAAGGTTTCATATTTCTACGGTTTACGGTTTTGAAGGAGTAGCGATAACAAGCATTTTTGCGAAAGGGGCAATAACTTCGAAAGGGTCAATCATACGCGTTGGGTCAAATTTGTTCATAATAATGAATTGAATCTTTAAAATAGTTTTAAGAGTACATATTAATGATGCTAAGACAGTTTGTATATGTTAAGAGACAAAAAAGATATAAAAAGAGCTTAATTTCTCAATTTTGGAATGACCTTGACCTTTGACCTTTACATGAATTTTAAGCTCAAAGGTCAATGAATCTTATGCAGTTGGTCCCATGTCTCTATCACTTCTCGTTTCAAAAATTTTTAATTATTTGTAAAATTCACAAAGTTTCAGGGGCAATAACTCATTGAAGGAGTCACCGAATACTTTCGCAATGAATAGATTCCAGAGTCCTCTCAATGAGTCGAAGACTTTAGTGAAGGTTTCATATTTCTACGGTTTACGGTTTCGAAGGAGTAGCGATAACAAGCATATCTTGCGAAAGGGGCAATAACTTCGAAAGGGTCAATTAATGATAATAACATTTGTCTTTTAAAAAGAGCTAAATTTTCAAAATTTTGGAATGACCTTGACCTTTGAATAACTTTTCAATATCAATAAATTTCAAAATCACTTGCGGTTTCAAAATTTTTAAGAAGAAAAAGTCGAAGAATAATAACTAGGAGACTTATTGTTCACAGAACAATAAGAGGTCTTTCCACCTTTTGAATTTCAATTTCATTTAATATTTATCTATTTAAAATTAAATTTCATAAAAAAGAAACCAGGAATGGCTTAAAAGAAAAAAAAAAATGAAAATTTTTTTTTTAGGTGACCTTGACCTTTGACCTTCAAGTCATATTCAAGGTCAAAGGTCAAGGGTCACATTGTAATTAACCCCATGTCTCTATGACTTATAGTTTTAAAGTTATAAGGTTTAATAGTAAGCACAAAAGCATTTAAGGGCAGTAACTCATTCAAGGAGTCACCAGATCCTTTTGCACTTGAACATAAAAGTTTTGTCTAAAGTCCCATAAGACATTAGAGAAGGTTTCATGTCTTTGCGGTTTACAGTTTTGGAGCAATAGCAATAAAAATGTTTTTCGTACAAGGGGCAATAATTTTTTATAGGGTCAATCTTAAGGGACAAGAATGAAATCTAAGACAAAGTTTTAAAAGTACATATTAATGATGCATAGACATTAAGCATATGTTGAAAGACAAAAGAGATATAAAAAGAGCTAAATTTCTCAGTTTTGGAATGACCTTGACCTTTGACCTTTACATGAATTTTAAGCTCAAAGGTCAATGAATCTTATGCAGTTGGGCCCATGTCTTTACGACTTGTCGTTTTGAAAATATTTAATTATTTGTAAAATTCAGAGACTTTCAAGGGCAATAACTCATTGAAGGAGTCACCAAATACTTTCACAATGAATAGATTCCAGAATCCTCTCAATTAGTCGAAGACTTTAGTGAAGGTTTCATATTTGTACGGTTTACGGTTTCGAAGTAGTAGCGATAACAAGGTTTTCCGCACAAAGGGCGATAACTTTTAATAGGGTCAATCTTACGGAATACGAATTGAATCTTTTAAATAGTTTTAAGAGTACATATTAATGATGCTAAGACAGTTTGTATATGTTAAGAGACAAAAAAGATATAAAAAGAGCTTAATTTCTCAATTTTGGAATGACCTTGACCTTTGACCTTTACATGAATTTTAAGCTCAAAGGTCAATGAATCTTATGTAGTTGGTCCCATGTCTCTATCACTTCTCGTTTCGAAAATTTTTAATTATTTCTAAAATTCAAAAAGTTTCAGGGGCAATAACTCATTGAAGGGGTCACCGAAAACTTTCGCAATGAATAGATTCCAGAGTCCTCTCAATTAGTCGAAGACTTTAGTGAAGGTTTCATATTTGTACGGTTTATGGTTTCGAAGTAGTAGCGATAACAAGGTTTTCCGCACAAAGGGCGATAACTTTTAATAGGGTCAATCTTACGGAATACGAATTGAATCTTTAAAATAGTTTTAAGAGTACATATTAATGATGCTAAGACAGTTTGTATATGTTAAGAGACAAAAAAGATATAAAAAGAGCTTAATTTCTCAATTTTGGAATGACCTTGACCTTTGACCTTTACATGAATTTTAAGCTCAAAGCTCAATGAATCTTATGCAGTTGGTCCCATGTCTCTATCACTTCTCGTTTTGAAAATTTTTAATTATTTCTAAAATTCAAAAAGTTTCAGGGGCAATAACTCATTGAAGGAGTCACCGAATACTTTCGCAATGAATAGATTCCAGAGTCCTCTCAATTAGTCGAAGACTTTAGTGAAGGTTTCATATTTCTACGGTTTACGGTTTCGAAGGAGTAGCGATAACAAGCATTTCTTGCGAAAGGGGCAATAACTTTTAATAGGGTCAATCTTACGGAATACGAATTGAATCTTTAAAATAGTTTTAAGAGTACATATTAATGATGCTAAGACAGTTTGTATATGTTAAGAGACAAAAAAGATATAAAAAGAGCTTAATTTCTCAATTTTGGAATGACCTTGACCTTTGACCTTTACATGAATTTTAAGCTCAAAGGTCAATGAATCTTATGCAGTTGGTCCCATGTCTCTATCACTTCTCGTTTTGAAAATTTTTAATTATTTGTAAAATTCAAAAAGTTTCAGGGGCAATAACTCATTGAAGGAGTCACCGAATACTTTCGCAATGAATAGATTCCAGAGTCCTCTCAATTAGTCGAAGACTTTAGTGAAGGTTTCATATTTCTACGGTTTACGGTTTCAAAGGTAGCGATAACAAGCATTTCTTGCGAAAGGGGCAATAACTTCGAAAGGGGTCAAAGTTCAAACGCGTTGGGTCAAATTTTTCAGAATAACTTTTAATGAAGTTTTTCATGAACTAAAAGTTTTTCGATAAATGTCGAAACAAAAAATCAGCGGAAGAAAAATAAGAATAACTAGTAGACTAATTGTTCACTGAACAATTAATGGTCTTTCCACCTTTCTTTTAAGTTTTCATGTTTTAACAAAAAAAAGTAATTTGAATTTGTTTAACACTAGGAGACTAAACTGAACAATTAAGGTCTTTCCAAAAAAAAAAAAAAAAAAAAAAAAAAAAAAAAAAAAAAATTAATAAGTGCTGCCAGCAGGATTCGAACTGTGGACCCTCAGCCCTCAGATTGCCAGGCGAGCGCTCTACGCACTACACCACAGGCTCCGATGACATTGTTTTCCGTAAACTAAGAGTGAAGAAAAAAAAAGAAATGAAAGCACGTGGATTTAAATAAAAATAGTACAGAAACACGTGTATTTATTTGTTTGTTATGGAACATAGAGAGGAATAATGAATAGTTTTGAGAAAAACGATTGGTGGATAATGAAAATAGAGATTTCCTATAAAAAAAAAAATTTGAGTTTGTTTATAGTTTGAATAGATTGAGTTAGTCATACAGAGCTTATGATACATTCGAACTTCCGTGTCGGCACTGTGTTTACAATTTGTGAAAATATAGGCGCGTTCGTTTTGACAGAAATGGCGAACTCATAGGTTAGATTAAATAATCATCTCTATTTGCATTGAATTCATAGTTATGAGCATAAATTAAACTTGAAACATGCATTTCATGAAGAAGACGGTGTCACGGAGAGCGTGCAAATTTATTTTATATGAAAAATCGCTATTTCCGAGTTTCAGCCGATTCATATTTAAATCTAAATAAAATTAAAATAAATTCCATACACCTAAGAAAGCAAGAATACTTGGTATTAAAATGTCGTAATAGAGCAGGAGAATCGAATGATATTAACAATAATTGCAGAAATAGCCAATACGAGCTTTAATTAATTTTTATGCTCAGCAGTAACTTAATTTCAGACAGAAAAAAAATGCAGATTTTGCCGATATTCACTAGAATTTCATTGTACTTTAGAGACTCACCTTAAAACTCTCAGGACACTTTCTTTCAGGTCTCTTCTTCCTTTTATTACGAATCTTATGTCGATATTTCGTTTCGTTTGACTTGTAGACATTTTCTCTAAGTTGGTGTTGATTTTATTTTTTTTTTTTTAAGGGGGGGGGGGGGGGGGGGTTATTTTATAAGCATTTGTTAGAGTGATGGTTGTAAATAACTCCACGACCTTTAGCTTGATTGTGACCTTTGGGTCAATGGGGTCAAAGGTCAAGGTCATTTATCAAGGTCAAAGTCATCAGAGAGAGAGAGAGAGAGAGAGAGAGAGAGAGGTAAACTTGAGATTAACACTTGAAGCTGAATCTAGATAAAGGTAATGAATATTTCTTTATTACCTTTTGAGTAAGGGTCAAGGTCAGAGGTCAAGGCAATGTCAATGTCAAATTTCAAGGTCATTAGGTCAAGGTCATTTGGATTTTAAGCTTAAATTGACCATTTCTCTAGTTTTCCAATGACCTTGACCTTTGACCTTGACCTACTTTTCAAGGTCAAAGGTCATAAGATCTCATGCACTTGGTCCCATATCTTTACCACTTGTCCTTTAAAAGTTTTTAATTTTTCTTGTCAGCTTTAAGACTTTCAGGGGCAATAACTCATTGAAGGAGTCACCGAATACTTTTGCAATGAATAGATTCCAGAGTCCTCTCAATTAATCCAAGACATTGGTGAAGGTTTCATACCTCTACGGTTTACGGTTTCAAAGGAGTAGCGATAACAAGCATTTCTTGCGAAAGGGGCAATAACTTCGAAAGCGGTCATAGTTCATACGCGTTGGGTCAAATTTGTTCCTAACTTTTAATGACCTTTACGATGAACAAAAAGTCTTTTCGATAAATGTCGAAACAAAAAATCAGCGGAAGAAGAATAATAATAATAATAATAAACAGAAGAAAATCAATAGGTCTTTCCACAGAAAGGTGGAAAGACCTAATAATACTTTAATAGAATAAGCATTTCAAGAGGTCTTTCCACAGAAAGGTGGAAAGCCTTTAAGGAATGACCTTGACCTTTGAATTTCTAAATTTGAAATCAACGTTTTTTAGTAGAAGACATTGTTTAAGGTTTCGCATCTCTACGATCAATGATTTCGAAGGCATAGCTATACTAAAGTTTCAGGGGCCATGTATAGTCTACTTTTTGTTTAACACTAGGAGACTAATTGTTCTCTGAAGAATTAACGGCTTTCCACCTTTTTTAAGTTTTCATGTCATTTGAAAAAAAAAAAAAAAAAAAAAAAAAAAAAAAAAAAAAAAGTTTCTCCAGCTGGGCTTGAACCTACAACCCTCAGTTTGTAAGTCGGACACGCTAACCATTGAGCCATCAAGTTGTACACAAGTAAGCGTATTTTGTAAACTAATTTATTTTTTAATTTATTTTTTAAAGGTGGAAGAGGATACCTGTAGTTTCGTAGGAAAGTACCGGTCAAATTTCTTAAAAAACTGAGATCTTGCCGGTTTGATGTGATATTGTATGTAGGAAAATGATTAGAATAATTATGGGACACATTTGCAGTGAAGCAATGACACTTAGCATATATAGAGTCGTAAAAGCGAAAGTAATACACGTGGTCAGTTGCAAGGAAATTCAAAATCCCGGAAAAACAGTGAGTAAGTCATGGACATTTTTTCTACACTATATTGTATAAAGCGGGGTATCTGCAATTGATTTAACCTATCTAAATTGCGTGGAAATTTATTTGATATGAAAAATAGCTATTTCCGAGTTTCAGCCGATTCATATTTAAATCTAAATAAAATTAAAATAAATTCCATACACCTAAGAAAGCAAGAATACTTGGTATTAAAATGTCGTAATAGAGCAGGAGAATCGAATGATATTAACAATAATTGCAGAAATAGCCAATACGAGTTTTAATTAATTTTTATGCTCAGCAATAACTAAATTTCAGACAGAAAAAAAATGCAGATTTTGCCGATATTCACTATAATTTCAAAATACTTTAGAGACTCACCTTAAAACTCTCAGGACACTTTCTTTCAGGCCTATTCTTGCTTTTATTACGAATCTTATGCCAATATTTCGTTTCGTTTGACTTGTAGACATTTTCTCTAAGTTGGTGTTGATTTTATTTTATGGGGGGGGGGGGGGGGGTTATTTTATAAGCATTTGTTAGAGTGATGGTTGTAAATACCTCCACGACCTTTAGCTTGATTGTGACCTTTGGGTCAATGGGGTCAAAGGTCAAGGTCATTTATCAAGGTCAAAGGTCAAGGTCATCCAAAAAAAAAAGAGAGAGAGAGAGGTAAACTTGAGATTAACACTTGACGCTGAATCTAGATAAAGGTAATGAATATTTCTTTATGACCTTCTGAGTAAGGGTCAAGGTCAGAGGTCAAGGTCAATGTCAAATTTCAAGGTCAAAGGTCAAGACAAAAATGTCATTTGAATTTTAAGCTTAAATTGACAATTTCTCTACTTTTCCAATGACCTTGACCTTTGACCTTGACCTATTTTCAAGGTCAAAGGTCATAAGATCTCATGCACTTGGTCCTATATCTTTACCACTTGTCATTTAAAAGTTTTTAATTTTTCTTGTAAGCTTTAAAACTTTCAGGGGCAATAACTCATTGAAGGAGTCACCGAATACTTTTGCAATGAATAGATTCCAGAGTCCTCTCAATTAGTCGAAGACATTGGTGAAGGTTTCATACCTCTACGGTTTACGGTTTCAAAGGAGTAGCGATAACAAGCATTTCTTGCGAAAGGGGCAATAACTTTGAAAGGGGTCAAAGTTCAAACATGGGGGGTCGTTTTTCGGAATAACTTTTAATATCCAATATCATGAACTACAAAGTTTTTCGATAAGTCTTGCGGTTTCAAAAGTCCGGGAAGAAAAAAAATAATAATAATAATAATAAACATAAGCATTTCAAGAGGCACAGAAAGGTGGAAAGCCCTAAAATAAGCATTTAATTGTCTAAATTTGAAAATCGTTTTTCTGAGAAGGCATAGCGATAAAAAGTTTCAAAAATTAAAATAGTCTACTTTTTTGTTTAACACTAGGAGACTAATTGTTCTCTGAACAATTAACGGCTTTCCACCTTTTTTTAATTTTTCATTTCATTTGAAAAAAAAAAAAAAAAAAAAAAAAAAAAAAAAAAAAAAAAAAAAAAAAGTTTCTCCAGCTGGGCTTGAACCTACAACCCTCAGTTTGTAAGTCGGACACGCTAACCATTGAGCCATCAAGTTGTACACAAGTAAGCGTATTTTGTAAACTAATTTATTTTTTGAAGGTGGAAGAGGATACCTGTAGTTTCGTAGGAAAGTACCGGTCAAATTTCTTAAAAAACTGAGATCTTGCCGGTTTGATGTGATATTGTATGTAGGAAAATGATTAGAATAATTATGGGACACATTTGCAGTGAAGCAATGACACTTAGCATATATAGAGTCGTAAAAGCGAAAGTAATACACGTGGTCAGTTGCAGAGGAAATTCAAAATCCCGGGAAAAAACTGTGAGTGAGTCATGGACATTTTTTCTACACTATACTGTATAAAGCGGGGTATCTGCAATTGATTTAACCTATCTAAATTGCGTGGAAATTTATTTGATATGAAAAATCGCTATTTCCGAGTTTCAGCCGATTCATATTTAAATCTAAATAAAATTAAAATAAATTCCATACACCTAAGAAAGCAAGAATACTTGGTATTAAAATGTCGTAATAGAGCAGGAGAATCGAATGATATTAACAATAATTGCAGAAATAGCCAATACGAGTTTTAATTAATTTTTATGCTCAGCAATAACTAAATTTCAGACAGAAAAAAAATGCAGATTTTGCCGATATTCACTAGAATTTCAAAATACTTTAGAGACTCACCTTAAAACTCTCAGGACACTTTCTTTCAGGTCTCTTCTTCCTTTTATTACGAATCTTATGCCGATATTTCGTTTCGTTTGACTTGTAGACATTTTCTCTAAGTTGGTGTTGATTTTATTTTATGGGGGGGGGGGGTTATTTTATAAGCATTTGTTAGAGTGATGGTTGTAAATACCTCCACGACCTTTAGCTTGATTGTGACCTTTGGGTCAATGGGGTCAAAGGTCAAGGTCATTTATCAAGGTCAAAGGTCAAGGTCATCAGAGAGAGAGAGAGAGAGGTAAACTTGAGATTAACACTTGAAGCTGAATCTAGATAAAGGTAATGAATATTTCTTTATGACCTTTTGAGTAAGGGTCAAGGTCAGAGGTCAAGGTCAATATCAAATTTCAAGGTCAAAGGTCAAGGTCATTTGAATTTTTTATCTTAAATTGACAATTTCTCTACTTTTCCAATGACCTTGACCTTTGACCTTGACCTATTTTCAAGGTCAAAGGTCATAAGATCTCATGCACTTGGTCCTATATCTTTACCACTTGTCATTTAAAAGTTTTTAATTTTTCTTGTCAGCTTTAAAACTTTGAGGGGCAATAACTCATTGAAGGAGTCACCGAATACTTTTGCAATGAATAGATTCCAGAGTCCTCTCAATTAGTCGAAGACATTGGTGAAGGTTTCATACCTCTACGGTTTACGGTTTCAAAGGAGTAGCGATAACAAGCATTTCTTGCGAAAGGGGCAATAACTTTGAAAGGGGTCAAAGTTCAAACATGGGGGGTCGTTTTTCGGAATAACTTTTAATATCCAATATCATGAACTACAAAGTTTTTCGATAAGTCTTGCGGTTTCAAAAGTCCGGGAAGAAAAATAATAATAATAATAACTAGGAGACTTATTGTTCACAGAACAATAAGAGGTCTTTCCACCTTCTTTGAATTTCAATTTTTATATTTGACTATTTAAAATTAATTTCCATGAAGAAGAAACCAAAATTGTCTTAAAGGATAGAAAAAATGAAATTTAAAAAAAAAATTTGAAATGACCTTGACCTTTGACCTTGAAAAAATATTCAAGGTCAAAGGTCAAGGGTCACAATGCAATTGACCCCATGCTTCTATGACTTATAGTTTTCAAGTTATAAGGTTTAATAGTAAGTACAAAGACGTTCAAGGGCAATAACTCATATAAGGAATCATCAGATCCTTTCACACTTATACAGTAAATTATGCCTAAAGTCCCTTAAGACATTAGTGAAGGTTTGGTTCTCTACGGTCTACAGTTTCGGAGAAGTAGCGATAACAAGGTTTTTCACACAAGGGGATATAACTTTTAAAAGGGTTAATCTTAGGGGACTTCTTGGGTCGTTTTTCGCAATAACTTTAAATATCCAATATCATGAACTATAAGGTTTTCCGATAAGTCTTGCGATTTCAAAAGTCCGGCAGAAAAAGAATAAAAAACATAAGCATTTCAATAGGTCTTTCCACAGAAAGGTGGAAAGACCTAATAATAAACAGAAGAAAATCAATAGGTCTTTCCACAGAAAGGTGGAAAGCCCTAATAAAATGAAATAAAAAATGAAAACTTTTCTTTATTTCCCAGTATTCTCTGATGCTGATTAAATTGAACAATCAGGTGTTTCAATTTCTGAAAAAAAATTAAGGGTTACATTAAATTTTATATTTGATTAAAAAAAAAAAATAGGGAATAACAAATATTCACCTATTTGAAATGTAAGAAAATATAACCAATTCTAAAATCGTGACTCATTTTTAGCTCTACTGGTCAGAGACCAGAAGAGCTTATGCGATAGTAATGCGTCCGGCGTCCGTCCGTCTGTCCGTCTGTCTGTCTGTCTGTCTGTAAACAATTTTTCAAAATGCTACTCCTCCTACAGTTTTGATCTGATTTCAATATAACTTGGCATATAAGTAGACTACACTAAGATACATAATTCTGTGTATCGGATTTTGATTTCGACGAACGGTGTTGGCGTTGTTACCAAAAATAGAAATTTCTGTGAAATTCTTTCAAAATGCTACTCCTCCTACAGTTTTAGTCTGATTTCAATATAACTTGGCACACAAATAGACTACACTAAGATACATAATTCTGTATATCGGTTTTTGATTTCGACGAACGATGTTGGCGTTGTTACTAAAAATAGAAATTTCTGTGAAATTCTTTCAAAATGCTACTCCTCCTACAGTTTTGGTCTGATTTCAATATAACTTGGCACACAAGTAGACTACACTAAGATACATAATTCTGTATATCGGTTTTTGATTTCGACGAACGGTGTTGGCGTTGCTACTAAAAATAGAAATTTCTGTGAAAGTCATTCAAAATGCTACTCCTCCTACAGTTTTGGTCTGATTTCAATATAACTTGGCACACAAGTAGACTACACTAAGATACATAATTCTGTGTATCGGTTTTTGATTTCGACGAACGGTGTTGGCGTTGTTACTAAAAATAGAAATTTCTGTGAAATTCTTTCAAAATGCTACTCCTCCTACAGTTTTGGTCTGATTTCAATATAACTTGGCACACAAGTAGACTACACTAAGATACATAATTCTGTGTATCGGTTTTTGATTTCGACGAACGATGTTGGCGTTGTTACTAAAAATAGAAATTTCTATGAAATTCTTTCAAAATGCTACTCCTCCTACAGTTTTGATCTGATTTCAATATAACTTGGCACACAAGTAGACTACACTAAGATACATAATTCTGTATATCGGTTTTTGATTTTGTCATTACTAAAAATAGAAATTTCTGTGAAATTCTTTCAAAATGCTACTCCTCCTACAGTTTTGGTCTGATTTCAATATAACTTGGCACACAAGTAAACTACACTAAGGTACATAATTCTTTATATCCGTTTTTGACTTCAATGAACATTATTACCTTGGTAAGTAAAGATAGCAATTTCTGTATCTCTCAAAATGCTACTTCAAATACAGTTTTAGTCTGATTATAATATAATGTGGCATGCAAGTAGACTACACTAAGAACATAAAGAAACTTATTCAAGGATCATTATTCTCTTTTTTGCTAGTGTAAAGTTTCAATTCCCAACTGCTTAAGTACTTTCCTCTTCCTTTGCTAGAAGTACAAACCAGTAGAGCTTCAGTCTCGACAGAGACTTCTGGTTATACAACAATTTGTTTTTACATCAATATGTAAATTCAATAACAGGTATATATTTCTCTTTTTTCACAGATATAATTAATGAAAACTTTTCTTAAAAAATATCTAATATTATACCGCCATCACTAACCTGATAATTTTCTTAATTTCTTTCCCATTAATTTAAATCTTCCGAGTTTCGCCTCGAGTTGTCTCTTTTCCGCCGTATTAATTTAAATGCAGTCGGCAATCCTCCGCTATGCTCCATTCAAACAAGTGTGCGAGGTACGAGCCACCTGACGAGCTCCGAGCTCTAAAGAGTCGGGATCGGGATACAGTTGATTTAGTCAAGTCGTGCTTTGTCGAGTTGTGTATGATCAATGAGGTTTAACAGCGACGCAACGTTCGAATTTGATTTTGTTGTTGTTGTTGTTTTTTAGCTCTACTGGGTTAGCTCTACTGGTCAGAGACCAGAAGAGCTTATGCGATAGTAATGCGTCCGTTGTCCGTCCGTCTGTCTGTCTGTCCGTCTGTAAACAATTTTTCAAAATGCTACTCCTCCTACAGTTTTGGTCTGATTTCAATATAACTTGGCACACAAGTAGACTACACTAAGATACATAATTCTGTGTATCGGTTTTTGATTTCGATGAACGGTGTTGCCGTGGTTACTAAAAATAGAAATTTCTGTAAAATTCTTTCAAAATGCTACTCCTCCTACAGTTTTGGTCTGATTTCAATATAACTTGGCACACAAGTAGACTACACTAAGATACATAATTCTGTGTATCGGTTTTTGATTTCGATGAACGGTGTTGCCGTGGTTACTAAAAATAGAAATTTCTGTAAAATTCTTTCAAAATGCTACTCCTCCTACAGTTTTGGTCTGATTTCAATATAACTTGGCACACAAGTAGACTACACTAAGATACATAATTCTGTGTATCGGTTTTTGATTTCGATGAATGGTGTTGCCATGGTTACTGAATATAGAAATTTCTGTAAAATTCTTTCAAAATGCTACTCCTCCTACAGTTTTGGTCTGATTTCAATATAACTTGGCACACAAGTAGACTACACTAAGATACATAAATCTGTGTATAGGTTTTTGATTTCGATGAACGGTGTTGCCGTGGTTACTAAAAATAGAAATTTCTGTGAAATTCTTTCAAAATGCTACTCCTCCTACAGTTTTGGTCTGATTTCATTATAACTTGGCACACAAGTAGACTACACTAAGATACATAATTCTGTGTATCGGTTTTTGATTTCGATGAACGGTGTTGACGTGGTTACTAAAAATAGAATTTTTTGTGAAATTTTTCAAAATGGTACTTCTCCTGAAGTGTTGGTCTGATTTCAATATAACTTGGCACAAAAGTAGACTACACTAAGATACATAATTCTATATATCGGTTTTTGATTTCAATGAAAGGTGTTGACGTGGTTACTAAAAATAGAAATTTCTGTGAAATTCTTTCAAAATGCTACTCCTCCTACAGTTTTGGTGTGATTTCGATATTACTTGGCACACAAGTAGACTACACTAAGCTTCATAAATCTGTATATCGGTTTTTGATTTCAATGAACGATGTTGACGTGGTTCTAGAAAAAGAAATTTCGTTGAAATTCTTTCAAAATGCTACTCCTCCTACAGTTTTGGTCTGATTTCAATATAACTTGGCACACAACTAGACTAGTGACACTAAAGTACATAATTCTGTATATCGGTTTTTGATTTCGATGAATGGTGTTGCTGTGGTTACTAAAAATAGAAATTTCTGTGAAATTCTTTTAAAATGCTACACCTCCTACAGTTTTGGTGTGATTTCAATATAACTTGGCACACAAGTAGACTACAATAAGGTACATAATTCTGTATATTGGTTTTTTACTTCAATGAACGGTGTTGCCACAGTTGCTAAAAATAGAAATTTCTGTTATATACTCTCAAAATGCTACTCCAAATACAGTTTTAGTCTGATTATAATATAATGTGGCATGCAAGTAGACTACACTAAGAACATAACGAGACTTAAGGATCATTATCCTATTTATTGCTGTTGTAAAGTTTCAATTCCCAACTGCTTAAGTCTCTTCCTTTGCTATATAATAAGTACAAACCAGTAGAGCTTCAGTCTCGACAGAGACTTCTGGTTTTTTTTAATTTTAAGATTTTTAACCGGCATTTTTATCTATTGAAGCGGTCAATTTGGCCGGCGGCCGGTTCTTAGGGAAAACACTGAACATTTGGGGTTTAGTTTATAAAATTAATAAGCTAAATATGAAAATAAATATGAAATAAAAAATAATTAACACCACTTCAGTAAAATATTTTTGATTTACAACATAATATGTTCTACGGTGTGACCGCTGGGGTGAGCTCAGTTATTTACTGTCAAAAACCTTTACACAGCTTTTACTTGCACTGCCTATCCTCAGTTCATTAAAAAAAAGAATAAAAAGAAATCACTTCCCAGGCATAGGGATCGAGATTCTGAACTTTTCGGAAGTTTCAGACAAAATCGGAAATACCCGAGCCATTTAAGTGACTAAAGTATGACGTCAAATAAAAAGTCCTGTTGACTTAGAACGCAAACGATAGTTTTGTGACATGGAGTTTGCATTAAATCGTTGTTTGTAATTTTTTTCAAGTAAGTTGTTGCTATGTTTTAGCTACCATGTTGATATGCACCGCAAAGAATTATTGGGAGTTTGGAATTTTTTCACATGGTACGATAAAAATTTCTTGGAACAATGTGCAGATTTCAACCTGAATTTCCTCCGTTCGTACACGTTAGTCTATTGAGTCTATTGAGCTCGCTACGCGAGCGGCACTTTGCGCCGCCTCGCTGCACTCGCTATAAACAACTATTTTGAATAAATTATTCTTATTTGCAAAGAAAAAAATTGTTTATTTCAATGCAAAAAAAGATTTTGTAAGCAATTAAACATATCGTGATACAAATCGTATCGTGGCTCAAATATCGTGATACGTATCAATATAGAAAAAGTTGTATCATCCCAGAATTAGTTCAGGGTAGAGGGGGTATTTGAACATACTTCTTACAGATGCTTTTAAATTATTATAATACATACCCTATTAGCTTTGCTGTTAATAAGATGAAAATTTTAATTGATATAACCATTATATTCCTTTGTTTATGACCCACTTTTTTTTTTAAATGGCTCCTCTATTATCCTGGTTGATCATGATTTGAACAAATATAAATGTACATTACCTTTTTTAGATGCTTTTGTATTGATGATCAATCATGGCTTTGCTGTTCTTGTGAAGAATTTTAACAATTTTTCCTATATAATCATGTATAAAACCTTGATCACCCATTGTGGCCCCACTCTACCCCAGGGATCATACTTTGAACAAATTTGAATCTACACTACCCAAGGATGCGTCCATATAAATATGAACAATCGGCTTTGCTGTTCTCAAGAAGAATTAATATTAAAGATTTTTTTCTATGTAAAACTTTGATTCCCCATTGTGGCCCCACCCAACCCCCTGGGGTCTTGATTTGAATGAACTTGAATCTACATTACCTGAGTATATCTCATATAACTTTGACCAGCATGGCTTTGCTGTTGTTGAGAAGAAGATTTTTAAAGATTTTCCCTATGTATTCCTATGTTAAACTTTGATCCCCCATTATGGCTTCATCCTAACCCCGGGGGTCATGATTTGAACAAATTTGAATCTACGCTACCTGTGGATGTTCCCACATGAGTTTCATCTTTTCTGGTCCAGTGGTTCTTTAAGATTTTTGAAGATTTTTCCTTTGTATTCCTATGTTTTATTTTGATACCCCATTGTGGCCCCACCCCACCCCTGGGGTCATGACTTGAACAAACTTGAATCTACACTACCTGAGGATGCTTCCACATTAGTTTCATCTTTCCTGGCCCAGTGGTTCTTGAGAAGAAGATTTTTAAAAGATGCCATTAATTTTTTCCCTAATTCATAATTATCTCCCCTTTGAAGAGAGTGTGGCCCTTTATTTGAACAAACTTGAATCCCTCTACCCAAGGATACTTTGTGGCAAGTTTGGTTGAAATTGGCCCAGTGGTTCTTGAGAAGAAGAAGAAAATGTGAAAAGTTTACAATGCCGCCACCGAAAACAACGACAGACAACAGACAAATTTTGATCAGAAAAGCTCACTTGAGCCTTCGGTTCAGGTGAGCTAAAAAGCGGGCTTCATATTTTGGCGGCTTTGGCACAGTAAAGGATGCGCTAATTTATGAATACCGCTAAGAAATCATTTATAGA
This sequence comes from Saccostrea cuccullata, assembly GCF_032062105.1. Lineage (NCBI taxonomy): Eukaryota > Metazoa > Mollusca > Bivalvia > Ostreida > Ostreidae > Saccostrea > Saccostrea cuccullata. Next base: position 40,690 of record NW_026935560.1, read on the forward strand.
TATACAATATAGGCAGAAACATTTGTACCGCTAATTCTTGATTACGCCAACAACTCCATACCCAGTGATTGCGCTAAAGAATGATTGCACTTAGTGTACAAAAAGTGGCCCCCGGTAAATTGTGCAAAAATAAAGTATAGAAAGTAGCCTAATGAGATTAAAAAAAGCAATTCTTCTATATCTTAATCGCAACTTTGCAAAATTACAGGAATTAAAAGTAAGTAAAAATAAAGAACGAGGCTGTGTTCTGTAAGAGGGGTCACTGCAATTCATGAATTTCCATTGTTATTCAAAGTTATTCCGATCTTTAAATCTGAAATACATGGTGAGTGTATTCTTGCCCAAATTTCTCAAAAGGACAGAAGGTGTAGAACTGTTGGAAATACAACATATTTAAAGGAGAATTTTGGGCAAGCCTGCGCTCGGGGTAAACTTTTTGAAAAAAGGTACAAAATGCCGATTTTTTTCTTCACTATTTACGGGTATTTACATGTCATTGACCTCATTGTGACATGTTTAGTATTCCAATATATCACATGATTTGTAGACTCAGGTAACTTTGTGAATACAAAAAATCAATAAATCACGTGGCTGTAGCTCCGATTGATAACATTGCATTGAAGAGCAACCAACTTATAGCGTTACATGTACATTTTCAAATGATCAACATCGAATTCTTTTTTTCGGCTTAGTATTTTGTAAAGGGTAATGAAATATAAAATTGGACAAAATGTAATGATATTTTATCTTAGTCCTTGGATTTAGGGGGCACGTTTGGAGGGTCAAACAATTTCAAAGAGATTTAGTCCCAAACGTAGCAATACCATAATTCCTCAAAGTGTTTTTACTGTAAAAATATATGTACAAAGGATATAGAAGTATGTACTAGATGGTTTAACACAGGAATGCTTTCTGGGACCCCCCCCCCCCCCCCCCCCCGAAAAAAAACAAGCAGACAAACAAACAAAAATCACACATACAATGTGTAAAGTTGATTTAGTAATAAAATATCGCCATGTGCAGCATCGCAACAAAAAAAATTCTGTACACCATTAATTTTATACGTACTAAGTATTTACTGTACTTTTACGTACGTAGAGAGAGAGAGATTTAATAAATTCGATGCGGTACTCTAATCTTTTAGAAAATACAAAAGAAGTTTTTTCTTAATGGCATCTATCTATATTTTAAATCCCACCCTGATTGGTTGAAAACCAAGGGAGTTATAACTGTTTAAAGTTTCAGCCAATCAGATTGCAGCACATGTACACGCACGTGTATGCATGTGCAAGGTGACCATACCTTCTTGTAGAGGTCCATTATATCTATCTATGTTCCAAATCCCATCCTGTTTGGTTGAAAATCAAGGGAGTTATAGCCATTTAAAGTTTAAGCCAATCAGATTGCAGCGCACGTGCATGCACGTGTTTTCATGATAATTGCTATATATCATGTTGTAGGATATTCTTATGTATGGCTATGTTCAAAATTTCAAGGGATTTCGTCAAAAAACAAGAAAAAATATAGAGACTTTAGTTTCAGCCAATCAGAGCGAAGTGCACGTGCATGCGCGTGAGATCTTGCGATTTTGACCATGTCATATTGTCTATGCTACTAATATATCCTTATATTATGAGTTTCAAAGCATTTCATCAAAAATGTAAAAAGTTACACCTATATCAATTAAATCGGTCATTCCACATGTTGCACGTGCACGCTCTTGCAAGCACGTGCGCGCAAAATGACCTTCGTTCCGCAAATCTACATAACATGCTTACTAACCCTAAAAAGGTTTTACCTAAGTCAGATGTGTAGTTTACAAGATCACTCCAGGACAAATAAGTACCCAGGAAGAAGAAAAATAATAATAACTAGATGCGATCTCGTTGCAAGCAACGAGTAGGTCTTCCGTCCGATATCTGATGGAATGACCTGTGTTGGGATAAATCCATTGATTGGATAAAAAAAATGTCATAAAGGCAAAAGACTTCTTCAAAATATGTTAGGAAACACAAAAAAAAATGTAGGATCTATCAATTCCAATCAACTTATTCACTTCCGGTGCGACAGTATGTGCTCAAAACTTCTTTGAAGTCTACATCAAGCATGCAGTAATCATCCCTGAAAGTTTCGATGGAAAATACTCATTTTTAGACAACTTCCGGTTTGAACGAGCCGTACTTCCGGTGGAAATATTAAGATGCTAAGCATTCTTTAAATATCTATAATGAACAATTACATTCATTAAAAAATAAAAAAAAAAATCGCTATACATGTATTTAAACTACATGTACTTCCGGTTTACAACGGAAGTGTCGACGGAAAAATGAAAAATTTAAAAATTAAAAGTATGCATATTGTTGGGAACATTATTTTGACCATCTTTTGTTCAATATTGCTTATCAAAATATTCACGCTTTTCGAGATATAAAGCGTCAAAGATCTAGCATTCTAGCCCCCTGTAACCCTTTATTACGTAACATATGATCAACTTTTTAGTATATATCGTTGCAAATCGTTAAGTTGAATATCTTTGCTTCAGTAATGTATCACAAAATATTGATCATTTAAGAGTTAAAGACGAGAGACTTTTGGCCCCTCTATGCCCCTAATTTGAAGGGCTAACCCCATTTTCTTGATATCAAATGAAAGGTCTTACTATATTGCAAATCTTTTATTACATATGTCTTAACAAAATATTAACAAGTAAAAAGATACAAAAGAAAACGTATCAATTTTTGCGAGATGCGTATGAGCCTATTTTTCGAGCCCAGGCGAGCGTCGATGCCTTTTTACCTGGAAAGGTCTATATGCAAAATGTCACATCTACTCTCCCTCCTCTACCTTCACGGAAAATCTCAACTCAATATCTTAAGTCGTTTAGGAGGAGATCTCAGGACAAGCCGACCCTCTAAAATTCAGAAAATCGTCCGTATCTCACGACCGGAGGTGACGTCATCGACGATGAAAATTTCCGACAAGGTTCAGATGAATATCTATCAGATCTGAAAATTTGGTGAAATTCGTCCGAGCCGTTTCCGAGAAATCGCATGCACAAAATCGGTAAGAAAAAAAAAATAATAATAGGGAAAAAAGAAACCTAACGAAAACAATAAGGTCTTCCGTTGGAGACGGAAGACCTTAATAATAATAATAGGGAAAAAGAAACCTAACGAAAACAATAAGGTCTTCCGTTGGAGACGGAAGACCTTAATAATAAGAAACAGAGTAAAAACAATATGTTCCCCAACTTCGTTTGGGGAACATAATTAAGGGGAAAATCTGGATTTAGGGAGGGAGTACATGTACATCCCCGTGAAAGATCCCCCAGCACCCCTCTCCCAGGCTCTCCCCCTAAAAAAAAAACAACAAAAACTGGCGTAAAGCTTGAAAAGTTCTTTGTGTTTACTTTTTAACTCACCTGAGCTGAAGGCTCAAGTGAGCTTTGCTGATCACATTTTGTCCGGCGTCCATCTGTCTGTCTGTCTGTCTAGCTGTCTCTCTGTCTGTCTAGCTGTTTGTCTTTTTGTCCGCAAAAACTTTAACCTTGCCTATAACTTTTGATTTAGTGGAGCTATGATTTTCATATTTCACATGTGTATTCCTTGTGACAAGACCTTTCTTTGGGTACCACCAAATTTGACCTTGGAGTTTGACCCACAAAAATTCCAAACTTTTACTTTGGCCATATCTTTTAAACAATAGACACCAGGACATTTATACTTCACATATGTATTCTTTGTGGTAAGACATTTCATTGGATACCAACAACCTTGACCTTTTGACCTTGACCTTGGAGACTTTTATACTTGTGAAAAAACTTTAGCATTGGCCATAAATTTTGAATGGTAAAGGATAGGGCTTTCATACTTCACATTTGTAATCATTATGAAAAGACCCTTATTGGATACCAAGAACTTTGACCCTTTGACCTTGACTTTGGATATTGACCTAATTTGAAAAAGCAAACCTTGACCATAACTTTTAAAGGGTTATGGCTAATGCTTTTGTATTTTGCATATTTAATTCTTGTGACAAAGCCTTTCATTTGATAGCAAGACTTTTGACCCTTTGACCTTGACCTTTGAGTTTGACCTACTTTAAAAAAATTAATCTTGGCCATAACTTCTAAACGGTTAGGGCTAGGGCTTCCATATTTTACATATGTATTCTATGTGAAAGACCTTTCATTGAATACCAATTACTTTGACCTTTTGACCTTGGAGATTTTGTACTTATGAAAAAACTTTAACCTTGGCAAAAAACTTTTGAACGCTAAGGGCTTGTGATCTCATACTTCAATTATGTAATCCTTCTGAGAGACCCTTCATTGGATACCAAGAACTTTGAACCTTTGACCTTGACCTTGAAGTTTGACCTACTTTAAAAAAAACCTTGACCATTCCTTTTAAAGGATTAGCGCTAGTGCTTTCATACTTTACATACTTAATCCTGTGACAAGAACTTTCATTTGATTGCAAGACCTAATGACCTTGACCTTGGAGTTTGACCTACTTTTTAAAATTTTAACCTTGGCCATAACTTCTAACGGTTAGGGCTAGAGCTTCCATAATGTACATATGTATTTTTTGTGGTAAGACCTTTCATTGGATACCTATGACCTTGAAGATTTTTGTACTTATGAAAATTTTTTAACCTTGGCCTACTTTCATATTTCACAATTGTATTTCCAATGAGAATATTCTACTTTTGGTACCAATTATGTCCAATATATTAAATTTGCATCAAAGAAAATTTTAATCTTTGCTATGTTGCCATACGGGGCATCAGTGTTTCACAAATACATCTTTTTTTTTAAGTTTCCGTTATTCACTTACATAGAGATACCATTTCAATCATTTTAAATACTAAGGACCCGAAAACATTTCCTTTCCTACCAAACATTTATGACTTGTACATTTCTGTAAGAGTGAATTCAGAATCAAAACACTTGATTTTAGTCCAGTGCGCCGCCTATGTCAACGCAGCCACAATTTTTCAAAAAGTCGGATTTCAACCTGATGTATATAAAACGTTATAAAATTAATATTTGAGAAAACTTAAATACCAAAATTTGAGGAAATATGGTTTATATTACATTATTCAGAATTTTCATTTGCATTAAAAAAAATACAGAGTAGTAATTACTTTTCCGTAGGATTTTAAATGTAATATACAAATTTTAATTGCAACTTTCAGGTACAGCGCTGCCTTCCTACACAAGAGAATGAAATGTATCGTTTAAATAGGGCTAATTTATGTAGTTATTTGCTATTTGTTTATGAATTTATTAGAAAGTGTTGGTTTAATCTATGTAAGAAGTTTCCTTAATATATGACATTGGGTTCCTACAAAACAACGCTTGTCTTCTGAATTTTGGAACAACCCTCATAAATGTCAGATTGAAAAGTAAATTAGGAAGTGCACAACTGCATTATGTAAAAAAGAATCTGTGAAAGTATCATTATACCCAGCTCTGAATGAGAAATGGGTATACTGTTTTACCCTTGCGTGTTTTTCCGTCAGTCTGTGTGTCTGTAACAAATTTTTGATCACAGTTTTCTCAACAACTACTCATTGCAGGTGCTTGTAATTTTAGTGCATTCTTTGCTGGGGCATGCCATATAGTGGGATACATTTTCGTTCAAATCCGATTTCAACTTCCTGTTTATGACCATGCATCTAGCTGTACCATACATAACAAATTTTTGTCACAATTTTCTTAGCAACTACTCATTGCAGAGGCACTTTCTTTGCTTAGGCATGCCATATGGTGGGATACATTTTTAGCTCACCTGAGCCGAAGGCTATCTGTCTCTCCATACGTCCACCTGGGTCCGCCGTCATAAAACTTTGAGAATTCTCAAAAAAATCTCAACTCAAGTCTTGAGAATTACTCAGCTGAGAATTTGAGAATAGAAGAGATTAAGGAATTTTTATTTTTCTCAACTTTTTATGACGGCCGCTGAGTCTGAGAATTTTGGATTTAAGAAAATTCTCAGACTTGAGAGCATTCTCAGACTTAAGTATGTTTTATAACGGCGGACCCTGTTAACTTTTCATAATTTTGACTTCTTCTCAAGAACCACTGGGCCAATTTTAATCAAACTAATGGTACAAAGCGTTCATAGTTAAAGGGGAGTTTAAATTGTAAAAACGAAGGGCAAAGACCCCTCATAAGGAGAGATAATTAAGAAAAGACAAAAATAGGGTGGGGTCATTAAAAATCTTCTTCTCAAGAACCACTGGGCAAGAAAAGCTGAAACTTATGTTGAAGCATTTTGGGGTAGTGTAGATTTTAAATTGTTCAAATCATGACCCCAGGGATTGGCGGGGCCACAATAGGGAATCCAAGTTTTACATAAAAATATATAGGAAAAATCTTATAAAGTCTTCTTCTCAAGAACCACTGAGCCAGGAAAACTGAAACTTATGTGGAAGCATCCTAGGGTAGTGTAAATTCTAAATTGTTAAAATCATGACCCCTAGGGGTAGGGTGGGGCCACAATAGGGAATCCCAAGTTTTACTTAGAAATATATAGGAAAAAATCTTAAAAACGCTTCTTCTCAAGGAGCATTGGGCTAGAAAAGCTGAAACTTATGTGGAAGCATTTTAGGGTAGTGAAGATTGTAAATTGTCAAAATCATGGCCCCCGGGGGTAGGACAGGGCCATAATAGGGAATCCAATTTTTACATAGAAATATATAGGAAAAATCTTTTAAAATCTTCTTCTCAAGAACCACTGGGTCAGGAAAGCTTATGTGGAAGCATCCTTGGGTAGTGTAGATTCTAGAGTATATGTGGAAGCATCCTTGGGTAGTGTAGATTCTATAGTATAAAAAATCATGACAGGGAGGGGGTAGGGGGCCCCAATAGGTATAACAAGAGATGAGACTGGTAAAGAACTGCATCACTCAAGTTACTCAGTTGAGCGATGTGGCCCATGGGCCTCTTGTTTTATATCCCACAGTTCAGTGCAGTTGTGACATCACAATGGTTTCTGCATATAGCGTGATGAAGTAAAATTAAGTGGAGTCCAATATAGAAACAGTGTAAAACATTGGTTATGAAGTATTTAACATGGGATAAAAAGAATCTCCCATGATTTGCAGTTTGATATGATATTTATCCAACTTGTGTGTTTTTATCCCCTTACCAAGGCTTGGGGATTAAAAAAAAACACTAAACTTGTTGGATAAAATTCATATCCATCCACAGATCATGGGAGATCCTATATTTATCTGTGCATCTTCCTGTAACTGAACTTGTGTATATTAACATAATAGTGTATATTCACATCAGAGCTGGGGTATTACTAGTGAGCATTGGCTCACAGACTTCTTGTTAAATTTTATTCGGTGATGAGTGGTACAGGAGGAGTTGAAGATATAATAAAAATTGATGCTTCAATATCATAGAAAGAATGGCAGTGTCCATGTTTTGCTATGGACAACTCAAAATGTGTCTGATCAAAAAGTAAAGTAGGAGGTCATTATATAAATGGCTTTATACATGCATAACAAAGATTTTGTGAGTCTCTTTTAATTTCATTCAATGGTATAAGAGGAGTTGTGGATAAGAGATGGGTACCCCAAAGTGTAACAGACTGATGGTAAAGACAAACATCCTGATCACTTTATACCCTCCCACTTTTCAAGAGGGGGTGTATAATAAGTTGAAGGCTGTTTGTTTTACATTATTGTGGAAAATTTATTGTCATTACTTTAATATAATCTTATTGTCAAAATCTTTATTTGACAGAAATTTGTACCTACAGAGACAAAAGTTGAATTTATCAACAAATTATCTGAAGCACAGCTTCCTGTAATTGAAGTTACAAGTTTTGTATCTCCAAAATGGATTCCACAGGTATTTTCTCTACTTCATTAATTTTTTAATGAGCTCAACTGAGCTTAAAGTTCAAGTGATCACATTTTTTCTGATGTTTCTGTCTCCCTCTGTAAATATTTGATGCTTTTGACTTCATCTTGAAACTAGTGCGGTGTGATATTAACGGTTAACTGGTGTATCCGATATATTCACAATACCCATTGCTGTATTTTTTTAGCTCTACTGGTCAGACCAAAAGAGCTTATGCGATAGAAATGTGTCCATCTGTCTGTCTGTCTGTCTAGCTTTATGACTGTCTGTCTGTCTGTAAACAATTTTTCAAAATGCTACTCCTCATACAGTTTTGGTCTGATTTCAATATAACTTGGCACACAAGTAGATTACTTTAAGATTCATAATTTTTCATATTGTTTTTGATTTCAATGAATGGTGTTGCCATGGTTACAAAAAATAGAAATTTCTATGAAATACTTTCAAAATGCTATCCCTCGGCTCCTACAGTTTTGGTCTGATTTCAATATAACTTGGCACACAAGTAGACTACACTAAGATACATAATTCTGTTTGTCCATTTTTAGGTCACCTGAGTAAACTCAGGTGACCTATTGCTATCTGTTTTCGTCCGTCGTTGTGTGTTAACATTTGAACATTTTTAGCTCTTCTGAGCCAAAGGCTCAAAGAGCTAATGCTATGGCCATTTGTGCGATGTGCGGTGTGCGTCGTGCAGTGTGCGGTGTGCGTTAACTTTTTATACGCCCGTCTTAAGACGGGACGTATTATGTTATAGGCTTCATGTCCGTCCGTCCGTCTGTCCAATCGTGTCCGGCTCATAACTTCAATACTATTAGGCCTAGGATTATCAAACTTTGTCAACTGATACTTCTTGGGTAGACGGTGTGTCGCGCACAAAAAGTAGGTCGCTCTGACCTTTAATAAATATGCTATGGCCAAATATGGAAAAATCCTGTCCGGCTCATAACTAGAAAAATATTAGACCTAGAGCTATCAAACTTGGCAAAAGTATACATCTTAGGTAGAAGGTGTGTCGCGACCTATTTCAAGGTCACTGTGACCTTTAATTTTAGTGAAATTTTTTTAAAAACTAAGTTTTTTAAATTTTAAATTTCATAATCCTAAAAATGTAAAAAATAGAGTTGTATCCTTATTAAAAAGTATTAAATCAAGTAAAAACTTATTTTTTTTATCATATACTTTACAGCAATCTTAAACAAATTTCAATGTTAATGAGAGGAATTCAGTTTGTCCCATGGGCATAATTATCAAGCACTCAAGAAGAATTTTGATAGCAGAAAGTTGCATGTCAAATTAGAGAGAAATTAATGAGTTTAGTGTGAGGAGGTAACTAGTAGAGCATTGCTGTTATCTATATCCCTCGGGTATTGGGCAAATGGACAGCCGATTAAAAATAGCTCTTGTTGGCTAGCCTAAGTTTTAAAATGAATTTTATGAAAAGTAATTAAAACTTATTTGATATTGCATAATAAACTAATAATCTGATATTATATAATATTAATTAATTAAAAACTAATTTTTTGGAGTGGTGTTGAATCAGCATGCCTACTTGTCCATATGTATTAAATATAAAACTTGTCTGGCATTACATCTAAAAAGAAATCATGGAGTATTTTATATGTTTTAAAAGTGTTTTAGGATAAAAAGTGCAGATCAATTAATAGTAAGGGAGTAATGAGTAGACAAGCATCCAGTCAAAAATTAATTAATGAGTTCAATGTAGGAAGGCTATCTGATCAAGCGCTGCCTTATCTGTATCCTTTGGGGATTAGACAGAAGAACTGCTGGTCAGTTTATAGCATATATCATTTGATGGCCAGCCTTTCTTTTCAAAATTGATTTGGCATAGATTAAGTTGTTAAGACTAATTTGATATTGTTTATTATGATGGCCGGCATTTGACAAAGTCTAACACAAATAGTATAGAAATCTATCAGTTATGTAATATTTGTTATAATTATGCCTACAGCACAGGGGATGGGTAAAGAAATATTTTTTTAAAAAAATGGAAAAATCATTGAAATCTTAGAATCAAGGTTGACATGATTTTCTTGCACTCTAAACTGTTAAAGATAATTGTGTAATTTTTTGACGGGCGTATCATGCTGTGGCGTGGCAATTTATTAGAATATGGGCCATAACTCAAGAATCCCTTGGCCAATCATTGTCAAATTTGTTACAGGGTATCCTTGGCCCAAGGGCTACCATTTATACTAAAACTAGGGTTTGGACCCTAAAACAAGGGGAGATAATCAGGAAAATAGAACCAAAAGTACTAGTTGCTAAAAAATCTTCTTCTCCAGAACCACCAGGCAGATTTTCACCAAACTTACAAACAAGGTTCAGGATATGTTGAAGATTAAAAGTTGTTCAAGGCATGACCCTGGGGCAAAGGATGTGGTCTCAAGGTCACTTCAAAGTTAACCAAAATTTACATTTAATAAAAACGTTTACATTTTGCTTACTATAAAGACTAGGATCATCAAATCTTGTAAGTTGATGCATCTTAGGACTTCACATCGTGTTAACACAAAAGTAGGTCACCGTGACCTACTTTTTAAATTTTATGGGCTTTTGTTTCCAAATTGATTTGGAGGCATATTTTGGACACGTTAAGGCCTATGATCGTCAAACGTTGTCAGTTGATGCATCTTGAGTCCTTAAACAAGGTCAACTTAAAAGTAGGTCACCGTGACCTACTTTTTAATTTCTTCTGAGCCAAAGGCTCAAAGAGCTAATGCTATGGCCATTTGTGCGGTCTGCGTCGTGCGGTGTGCGGTGTGCGTTAACTTTTTAGAAAATGGGCCATAACTCAAGAACGCCTTGGCCAATCAGTGTCAAATTTGTCACAGGGTATCCTTGGCCCAAGGGCTACCATTTATACTAAAATAAGGGTTGGGACCCTTAAACAAGGGGAGATAATAATCAGGAAAACAAAACCAAAAGTACCGGTTGCTATAAAATCTTCTTCTCCAGAATCACCTGGCAGATTTTCACCAAACTTACACACAAGGATCAGGATATGTCAAAGATTAAAAATTGTTCAAGGCATGACCCTGGGGCAAAGGGCGTGGTTTCAAGGTCACTTCAAAGTTGACCTAAATTTACAATTGATAAAAACGTTTATATTTTGCTTACTATAAAGACTAGGATCATCAAATCTTGTAAGTTGATGCATCTTAAGACTTCACATCATGTTAAATCAAAAGTAGGTCACAGTGACCTACTTTTTAAATTTTGCGGGCATTTGTTTTCAAATTGATTTGAAGGCATATTTTGGACACTTTAAGGCCTATGATCATCAAACTTTGTTAGTTGATGCGTCTTGGGTCCTTGAACAACGTCAACTTAAAAGTAGGTCACCTTGACCTACTTTTTGAACTTTATGACTTATCCTTTTTGAAAATTTAATCCCATTATTGCAGACACTGAGAGGGTTAGAATCATCAAATCTTGTAAATTGCTGCATCTTGGGACCTTAAAACATATTTATGAAAAAGTGGGTGACTGTGGCCTACTTTTTGAATTTTGCAGGCATATGTTTTCATATTGTTTAAAAGGCATATTTTGATTACCTTCAGACCTACGATCATCAAACTTGGTCAGCAGATGCATCTTGGGACTTTGAAAATTGTTGACTAAAATGTAGGTCACGGTGACCTTCTTTTGACATTTTATGGCTTTATTTAAGTATCTTCAGTATTTATTGGCTAAGAATCATCTAACTTTGTGAGTTGATGCATCTTGGGTTTTTGGAGAGTGACAACCAAAAAGTAGGTCACGGTGACCTACTTTTGACATTTTATAGCTTTATTTAAGTATCTTAGGTATTTATAAGCTTAGAATCATCAAACTTTGTGAGTTGATGCATCTTGGGTTTTGGAGAGTGACGACCAAAAAGTAGGTCATGGTGACCTACTTTTGACATTTTATAGCTTTATTTAAGTATCTTAGGTATTTATAAGCTTAGAATCATCAAACTTTGTGAGTTGATGCATCTTGGGTTTTCGGAGAGTGATGACCAAAAAGTAGGTCACGGTGACCTACTTTTGAATATCTCATTTAATACATATTGGCTGAGAATCATCAAACTTTGTCAGTTGATGTATTTTGGGCTTTCGAAAATCGCCTACTAAAAATTAGGTCACATTGACCTACTTTTAACATTTTATGGCTATAATTAAGTATCTCCAGTACTTATTGGCTTGGAATAATCAAACTTTGTCAGTTGATGCATTTTGGTTTTTCCAAGAATGTAGATGAAAAATTTGTCAAAGTGACTTACTTTTGACTATCTCACATACTTATTGGCTTAGAATCTTCAATCTTTGTTTATTAATGCATCTTGAGTCCTCAGAAAACTTCAATCTTAAAGTAGGTCATTGTGACCTACTTATGGTTTTTTTTGTAGCTTTATTAAAATATCTTCAGTTATAATTGGCTAAGAATCATCAAACTTTGTCAGTTGATGCAACTTGGCTCTTAGAATACTTAGGGTTAGAGGCTTCAAATAGAAGTGATAGGTTGTACAATTTATCAGAAGAGCGATTCAAGGCCCTTGGGCCTCTTGTTGAATTTTATGGCTCATCTTTTCTAAAACATTTAATCCCATTATTTCAGATAGTGAGAGGTTTAGATTCACCAAATCTTGTAAGTTGATGCATCTTGGGGCCTTAAAACATATTTATGAAAAAGTAGGTCACTGTGACCTTCTTTTTGAATTTTGCAGGCACGGTGACCTACTTTTGACATTTTTTTGGCTATATTTAAGTATCTTGGGTACTTTTTGGCTTATAATCATCAAACTTTGTCTGTTGATACAACTTGGGTTTTCGGAGAATGTAGACCAAAAAGTAGGTCACTGTGACCTAGTTTTGACATTTTATGGCTATATTTCAGTATCTCAGGTACTTTTGGGCTTAGAATCATCAAACTTTGTCAGTTAATGCATCTTTGGTTTTCGGAACATGTCAACCAAAAGGTAGGTCACTGTGACCTACTTTTGAATTTTATGGCTATACATAAGTATCCTGGGTACTAATTGGCCTAGAATTGTCAAACGTTGTCAGTTGAGGCATCTTGGGTTTTCGGAGAATGTAGACCAAAAAGTAGGTCTCAATGACCTACTTTTGATTATCTCAGGTACTTATTGGCTTAGAATCATGAAACATTGTCAGTTGATGCATCTTGGGCCCTCTGAAAATGTTGACCAAAAAGCATGGTGACCTACTTTTGACATTTTATGGTTATATTTAAGTATCTTAGGTACTTTTTGGCTTAGAATTATAAAAACTTTGTCATTTGATGCAACTTGGTTTTTCAGAGAATGTTGGCCAAAAGTAGGCCACCGTGACCTTCCGTAGTTTAGACATTTTATGGTTATATCTTAGGTACTATTTGGCTTAGAATTATCAAACGTCAGTTGAGGCATCTTGGGTTTTTGGAGAATGTCGACCAAAAAGTAGGTCACAGTGACCTACTTTTAATTATCTCAGATACTTATTGGCTTAGAATCATCAAACATTGTCAGTTGATGCATCTTTGGTCCTCGGAAAATGTCGACCAAAAAGTAAGTCACGGTGACCTATTTTTTTTTACATTTTATTGCTTTATCTAAGTATCTCTGGTACTTATTGGCTTAGAATCATCAAACTCTGATAGTTGATGCATCTTTGGCCCTCGGAGAATGTCAACCATAAGAAGGTCACAGTGACCTACTTTAATATTTGAGGTACTTATTGGCTTAGAACCATCAATCTTTGTCAATTAATGCATCTTGAGTCAACAGAAAGTTTCAAATCAAAAAGTAGGTCACCATGTCCTACTTACGGTATTTTATAGGTATACTGAAATATCTTCAGTCCTAATTGGCAAAGAATCATTAAACTTTGTCAGTTCATGCATCTTAGGATACTTAGAGTAAGAGGCTTCAAATAGAAGTGATAGATTGTACAATTTATCAGAAGAGCGATTCAAGGCCCTTGGGCCTCTTGTTAGCTTCTTCTTTGAAACCACTAAACCAATTTCAACCAAATTTGGCATATAGCATCTATGGGTGAAGGGGAACAAAAATTGTGAATTTCATGGTCCCTGCCCCCCTGGGGCTTGGGGGGTGGGGCAAAATCCACTAAAATTAGTGCAATCTTAAAAATCTTCTTCTTTACTCTGGGACATCAAACAGTCAAACTGTTGGTATGATTGTAATCAGCATTGAGTCCTCTACCAAAATTGTGAAATTCATGGCCCTGGGGTCAGGAGTTCTAGTGATAGGTCGTGGCTAAGCAGGTTGTATAGTGAAAATGCATTCTTTTTTAAAATTCTTCTTTTCTGCTCCTGGGCATTAAATAAACTAACCAAGTGCATATGTAAAAGTTGAAAATGACCATCTTTTCCAAAATTGTGAATTTCATGGCCCCAGGGTCAGGGGTTCTAGTGCCAGGGTGGGGCTATATAGATTATATAGTGAAAATGCATAAATTTTTTGAAATTCTTCTTTTCTGTTTGTGGGCATTAAATAAACTAACCAAGTGCATAGTTATGCTGAATAAGACTGCCTCTTCTCAAATTGTGAATTTAATAGCCCCAGGGTCAGTGGTTCTAGTGGTAGCCTAGGGTGGGGCTATATAGATTATATAGTGAAAATGCAAAAATTCTTTGAAATTCTTCTTTTCTGCTCCTGGGCATTAAATAAACTAACCAAGTGCATAGGTAAGTTGAAAATGACCATCTTTTCCAAAATTGTGAATTTCATGGCCCCAGGGTCCGGGGTTCTAGTGCCAGGGTGGGGCTATATAGATTATATAGTGAAAATGCATAAATTTTTTGAAATTCTTCTTTTCTGTTTGTGGGCATTGAATAAACTAACCAAGTGCATAGTTATGCTGAATAAGACTGCCTCTTCTCAAATTGTGAATTTAATAGCCCCAGGGTCAGTGGTTCTAGTGGTAGCCTAGGGTGGGGCTATATAGATTATATAGTGAAAATGCAAAAATTCTTTGAAATTCTTCTTCTCAGTTCATGGGCATTAAATAAACTAACCAAGTGCATAGTTATGTTGAATAAGGCTGCCTCTTCCAAAATTGTGAATTTTATGGCCCCAGGGTCCGGGGTTCTAGTGCTAGGGTGGGGCTATATAGATTATATAGTAAAAAATGAATTATTTCTTTGAAAATTTTCTTCTTTGCTCCTGAGTATTAAATAAACTTACCAAGTACATAGTTATGTTGAATAAGGCTACCTCTTCCAAAATTGTTAATTTAATGGCCCCTGGGTTGGGAGTTCTGACGTAAGGGCAGGGCTTTATTGATTATATAATGAAAATGCATAAATTCTTTAAAACTCTTCTTTTCTGCACCTGAGTATTTAATCAATGAACTATGTACATACATGTAGTTATGAGGAGGAAGGATTTTGAATTTCAGGGTCCCTGGGTTAGGGCTTCTTGTGTTAGGGCGGGGCTCTAATGTTTATACAGTGAAAATGCTTTGAATTCTTTGAAAAATCTTTTCCTTTGTTGTTGGGTATAATGCCAATGATCTTAGTATATATTTCTGACAAAAAACCTGCTTCTTCCAAAAATGGTTAATTTCCTGGCCCCTGGGACAGAAGAGGTTCTTGGGGGGGGGGGGGGGGTAACATAGTCTGAAATAATTTAATACGAAATCTGCACTTCGTAATTAATCAACAGCATGATGAAATAAATTTTTTTTTAAATTCCAAAATTTTGAAAGATGTGGCCCCAGGGTCAGTGGTTCCTGTGGAATGGGGAGCTCAACTGTGGACCCACCCTAACACAAGAAGCCATGACCCAGGGGCCCTGAAATTCACTAAAAGTGGAAATGCATTTTCTCTTTGTTACTCTGATCTACCTCTGGGTATTAAGTAACCAAAATAAAATGCTGAGTGTATAATTATGATAAGCAATGGTGCCTCTTTCAAAATTGTGAATTTCATGGCCTCTAGTTTAAAACATGAATCAAATTCAATTGTTGGAAAGTTGTCACATGATACGCAGGTGACCTGTAAGGCCCATGGGCCTCTTGTTTTAATTTCCATGAACATTGTTACCTTGGTTAATAAAAACAATTTTCTGTGAAATACTTCAAATATGCCACTCCTCTCACAGTTTTGATCTGATTTCAATATAATTTGGCACACAAGTAGACTACCCTAAGATACACAATTCTTTATATTGGTTTTTGATTTTGATGAACATTAATTGTTGCAGTGGTTACTAAAAATAGAAATTTCTGAAAAAACTTTCAAAATACAGAACCCATTTTTATAATATATATGTAAACTTTTCAATACTGAAATAATTTTTGCTTTTACATAGTCAGTTGCTCAGGTGAGCGATGTGGCCCTGGGCCTCTTGTCTTTTTTGGAGGGGGGGGGGGGCTATATTCCTGAAATATTGAAGTTGACCGACAATATTTACAGATATAATACATCATATTTTTAGATGGCTGACAATTCTGTAGTACTGGAGTCAATCAAGAGGCAGAGGGGAATAGTATATACAGCTTTAACACCAAATCTAAAGGGATTCAAAGATGCAGTGAGTTATTAAATGCATTTCAGTATTTCAAATCTGGCTTAAAGATACATGTGTTAACATGTGTTAATGTTTAAGGTCATCCATTTATTAAGGTTAATTTTTCAGTAATCATTCTCCAAAATATGTACCCTGTTTGATCATTTCTTGTAGAATTTTGTCTACAAACAATGAACAGGACATAAAACATGAACTCCAGATTACTAACTATTTATTTAGGTTTTAAGTGGTGTCAATGCAGTTGCAATATTTGGAGCAGCATCAGAGACATTCAGCAAGTGAGTATTGACCATTTACTGGTAATCCAATATGTCAACTTCAAGGACATACTAGTATTTCATGACATATTTACAGTCTTCAGTGTGAAGAGTCACTGCTCTAGAGTCGCGAAGTAAGGAGTTGATCCTTATGTCGCGGAATCAAATACCATTGTGAAACTTGGAGACCGGTCCTTCAGATGAGACTGTATAAACTGAGGTCCCGTGTTGAAGTACTAGGTGCTGGCATGAAAAAGATCCCTTCCTGGTCAATGGCCCTGAGTGCCGAGTATAGGACAAAATTTGCAGCTCTCCACTGGAAGTTGTGGCTTCTCCATATGAGTGAAAAATTCTCTATAGGGACTTTAAACAATAAAGAATCAAACAATCAATCAGTGTGAAGTCATATTTTCATGGAGAATAAGGGAAGACTACAGTAATTAGTTACTAAACTTAATAAGTTAGTTCACCTGCCAATTCACCTGTTTGCCTGAAAAAACCTTAACATTTCCCATAACATCTGAATGCAATCAAATTTATTATGTTTATTTCTTGTGATAGACCTTTCCTTATTTACAGTTTATTTGATTTCTTATGGTTGACCTTGGAGTTTTACCTTCTTTTGCAAATTTAGTCAAAATGTAGCTTAGCCATAATTTTTACTTGTTATTTATGCTTTCTGTGTCCAGATTCTTTTATTTTGACTTTTAGAGTTTAACCTACTTTTGACAAAATTGAAGCTTGACTATAACTATTGAATAATTGATGCTAGGACTTTCATATTTCTCATAGATTTCATGTGCCAAGATCTTTTGGTACCAATTAACTCGACTCTAACTTTCAAACACAATCTTCTCTTGAAAACTTTTATCTTTGCCATAATTTCTGAATGGTTAGTCAAGGGTTTTCATATTTAGGGCTTTTCGCTTTCTGCGAAAAGACCTATTGTTTTCGTCTTGTTTTATTATTATTATTATTATTATTATTATTATTATTATTATACTTAACACTTTTATTTAAAGGATTTAAAGAAAACCGCTAGACATATGTAATTTAAAACAAAACCATTTAACGGAACATCTAAAAGTCTCCCATAAGTAAGGTTTTGTACTCCCGGAAACGTCACTTCCGGTATTTATAAGACAAAAACTACATTTTCTCTAAAGCCTAAAACTTTCCTTATTTTATATGCAATTTCGTTCAAAATTTAGGAATGTATTCCTCAAAGTAATATCTACAAAAAAGTCATCGTTAGTGTTTTTGCACCTGTGGTATATTTTTGTGTTATAGGGCTCCAAAGTTAAGAAAAGGGGGGATTGAAATTAAAAAAATTGTAAACAATGTAGGAAATTTATTTTGAGGATTATATATTGTTTATCAAAGTAATTAAAGGCTGTAATGTAAGTTTCAAGTCCACCAGACCAGAACTTCCGGTTATACGAGGCTTTGAAATTGTCTATGGGAGTTTCTATAGTAAAAAAAAAATCTTTCATCTTCCATTATCTCAAAAGGAGAGCAAGCAATTCTTGTAATATTTACAGGGAATAATTGATTTATTAAGTCTTCAGGTGAAAAGGTTATGAAAATTAAATCCCTAAAAATTAGGGACTTTTAGGGGTCAACTCTTAAAATCGTTTTTGCCCTGTAACTTTTTTATTTGTCAACCAATCTTCAAACTGATTTCAGTTTTGAGTTAAGCATAAAAAGTACAATTTAAAAATTATGGGCCGTGGGGTCACTTTTTGACCCCTTAAAGGACTGTTAGAGACCTGAAATTTTGTATTTTTAAGTATTTTCAAAAATAATGATGCAAGAGTTATCATCGTTTGCCAAGCTGTTTGGATTCTAATATGCTCTCTATGTGTCAATTTTGGTATGGATATGTAGAGTACTTCCGGTTTTATAAGTACTTTAAAATTGCCTATGGAGATTTCTATGTTAAATT
This sequence comes from Saccostrea cuccullata, assembly GCF_032062105.1. Classification (NCBI taxonomy): domain Eukaryota; kingdom Metazoa; phylum Mollusca; class Bivalvia; order Ostreida; family Ostreidae; genus Saccostrea; species Saccostrea cuccullata. Next base: position 59,331 of record NW_026935560.1, read on the forward strand.
TGAAATCATACGATGTCCATTATTTTCAAAGGGAAGCAAGCAAGTCTCATAATATTTCACATGAAAAACTACTTTAGCATTGCCTTTCGGTGCTTAGGTCATGAAAATAAAATTTCTTAAAATAAAAGGGATTTTAGGGGTCAGTACAGAAATTAGTTTTTTAAGGTCTTCCGTCTTCAAGGAAGACCTTATAGTGATTCTACTGTTTCTTATTAAGGTCTTCCGTCTTCACGGAAGACCTTATAGTGATTCTATTGTTTCTTATTATTATTATTATTATTTTTCAGTACACCAAATTTTGTGCACGCGATTTCTCGAAGACTACTGGGTGGATTTTCATGAAATTTACAGAAATTATGTGTTGTTATCTGAAGTTATTTTTTCCGAGAGATTTTTTGAAAATTCGCTTCTGGTGCCAAGTTACGGGACATTTTCTGAATTTAAAATGACATTTTGTCTACGGTTAATCTCAAGAATGGTAGAAGATATAAATGTGAAACTTTCAGGGATTATAGATCGTGATATTTGCTATCCAGGACGCGACCTTTCGTTCGTCGTCAGTACTTCCGGTCGTTAGGACAAGCGAATTAAAAAAAATGTATTTTCTAACTTTTTTGTTTTTCAATATTTTTCATTTATTTTTGGAATCTTAATAGAGACCCTTCCATTGATGCTTACTATATAATTTTTTTGAATATTTATAAATATAAACTCTAGATATTAGCATTTGAAAATCTGAAGCGAGTCCAATATGGCGGCTGTCTCTGTCCACTCCGACATTTCGCAATAGGGGTTTATGGAGGCAGCCGAGCGTTTGCTTGAACGAAAGTAACATAAGTATAAATGAAATATAAAGGTATACTTTGATTGTCACGTCGTACTTACGTAACAAACTTAAATTTAATCCAAGATCTTCTCAAACGTCTTCTATAATTGGTTTTGGTTAGTTGTCAAAGAAAGAAAGGACTAAAAGTGCAAATGAAATACGAAATCCAGTATTTTTGTTTTGCACGACGGAAAAACAGATCGTATATCATAGTTATAAGAAATAGTTTTTCAAGAAACAATATCGATGTATATCTGAAGTATAAAGCTTAACTATTGTTTTCCCATGCACACTTGTGTCAGATTATACAAACAGAAGAGAAAAATAAGAAAATCATATTTTAATAGATCGTTTAATGGAGTTTATATTTACATTCTTTTCTCAAAGATATTTAAAGCTATTGAACATAAATGGTATCTGGTTCCTTGACCGTCGTAGGGCGAGACATTTGAGGTTTTTCAGCGAACCATTTCTACCTTTTCAGTAAGGTGTAACTAATCAGGATAGTTCACTTTGGGGATAAACGGGAAATTAAAAATAGTTTAAAATGATAACTATTTCACGTCTTTAGTGTTACTTACCTATATACGATATAGAATATGTACAATGTGTTAAATATACTGTCTAAACCTCGAAATTTAGGCTATAAGAACGTTCTTTTTTTCTTAATTTCATTGAAGCTATGACACCTATTTAATGGAACATTCCAAAGAAAAGGCGCGAAGATTTACTCGTGGCGTTTGGCGCGAAATTATGGATAGTGGCGCGCCTTTTAAAGTTCTTAGACAGGTGTATTGTTGAAGAAGTATATACAAAAACATTCTGAGCAGTTAACCAATAGCGTAATTTAAGCGCGTTCGGAATAAAAGAGAAAAAAGCGCATTGGATTTTCACGCTGGCGACCTGGATTCAATCCTCTTTGTGGCAATTTTTTTTTATCACTTTTCAGCTCGATTTTAGAGGGTTTTTTTTTCCTGAATCGGACGGAAGACCTCTCGTTGCTTGCAACGAGATCGTTTCTAGTTATTATTATTTTTCCGTACATCTAATTTTGTGCACGCGATTTCTCAAAGACTACTGGACGGATTTTCATGAATTTTGCAGGAATAATGTGTTATTATCTGAAGTTATTTTATTCGAGAGATTTTTTGAAAACTCTTTTCTGGTGCCAAGTTACGGACACTTTTCTGATTTTAAAATGACATTTTGTCCGGGGTTAATCTCAAGAACGGCAAAAGATATCACTGTGAAACTTTCAGGGATTATAGATCGTGATAAGTACTATCCAGGACGCGAACTTTTGTTCGTCGTCTCTACTTCCGGTCGTTACCAGATGGGAATTCAAAAAGTAGAATTTTCTAACTTTTTTTGTTTTTCAATATTTTTGAATTATTGTAGTAGGGTTAATAGACACTCTTTTAATTAGGCTAAATATGTTATTTGTTTGTAAATTGATAAATCCAAACTCGAGATATTAACATTTGAAAATCTGAAGCGGGTCCAAAATGGCGGCTGTCTCTGTCAACTCCGACATTTCGCAATAGGGGTTTACGGAGGCAGCCGAGTGTTTGTTTGAACGAAGGTAACATAAGGATAAATGAAATATAAATGAATACGTTGATTGTCACGTAGTAATTACGTTACAGTTCTGTGTCAAACTGAAGATTTATTCCAGGGTCTTCTCAAACGTCTTCTATAATTGGTTTTGGCTGGTGCTCAAAGTAGAAAAAGAACAGACTAAATGTGCAAATGAGATAAGATACCTACAATCATTTGTTTTGCACGACGGAAAAACAGATCTTAAATCATAGTTATAGGTAATAGTTTATCAAGAAACAATATCGATGTATAAAGTAAGTATAAAACTTAACCACTGTTTTTCCCATGCACTTTTGTGTCATATTAAACTAATACAAAAGACAAGAAAAAAAAAAAAGAAAGAAAGAAAACCATTTTTGAATAAGATCACTTTATGAAGTTTATAAATACATTATTTTCTCAAAGATCTGATGCAAGTTATTGAACATGAATGCTGTCCAATTCATTGACCGTCGTAGGGTGAGGTAAGTTTTTTGGCGAAGCATTTTCAACCTTTTCATGAAAGTGTAACTAATAGGAAATTCTTTTTTAATTTTATTCAAGCTATCACACCTTTTTAATAGAACATTCCAAAGAAAAAGCTTAACTCGTGGCATTTGGCGCGAAATTATGAATAGTGGCCCGCCTTTCAATAATTCTTAGTCACAGATTTACTGTTGCAGAAGTATATACAAGTAGACTTAGACCAGTGGTTCCAATAGCGTAGTTACTGTCAGAATTTAGCGCGTTGGATTTTCATGCTTGTTATTTGTTTGTTGAGTTCAACCCCCCTTGTTTCCAAAATTTTCGATTTACTTTTTCAGCTCGAGTTTACGTTTTTAGCTCTACTGGTCAGGGACCAGAAGAGCTTATGCGATAGTAATGCGTCCGGCGTCCGTCTGTCTGTAAACAATTTTTCAAAATGCTCCTCCTCCTACAGTTTTGGTCTGATTTCATTATAACTTGGCACACAAATAGACTGCACTAAGATACATAATTCTATATATCGGTTTTTAATTTCGATGAACGGTGTTGCCTTGGTTACTAAAAATAGAAATTTCTGTGAAATTCTTTCAAAATGCTACTCCTCCTACAGTTTTAGTCTGATTTCAATATAACTTGGCACACAAGTAGACTACACAAAGATACATAATTCTGTGTATCGGTTTTTAATTTCGATGAACGGTGTTGCCGTTGTTACTAAATATAGAAATTTCTGTGAAATTCTTTCAAAATGCTACTCCTACTACAGTTTTAGTCTGATTTCAATATAACTTGGCACTCAAGTAGACTACACATAATTCTATATATCGGTTTTTGATTTCATTGAAGGGTGTTGCTGTGGTTACTAAAAATAGAAATTTCTGTGAAATTCTTTCAAAATGCTACTCCTCCTACAGTTTTGGTCCGATTTCAATATAACTTGGCACACAAGTTGACTACACTAAGATACACAATTCTGTTTATCGGTTTTTGATTTTGACAGTTGCTGTGGTTACTAAAGATAGAAATTTCTGTGAAATTCTTTCAAAATGCTACGTCTCTTACAGTTTTAGACTGATTTCAATGTAAGTTGGCACACAAGTAGACTACACTAAGATACACAATTCTATGTATCGGTTTTTGACTTCGATGAACATTATTGCCTTGATAATTTCTGTTTAATACTCTAAAAATAGCACTCAACTACAGTTTTAGTCTGATTATAATATAATGTGGCATGCAAGAAGACTACACTAAGAACATAAAGAGACTTAATCAAGGATCATTATTCAATTTTTTTGTTGCTGTAAAGTTTCAGTTCCCAACTGCTTTAGTATTTTTCTCTTCCTAATTTGCTATAAGTACAAACCAGTAGAGCTTCAGTCTCGACAGAGACTTCTGGTTTTTCAGAATCGGACGGAAGACCTCTCGTTGCTCGCAATGAGATCATATCTAGTTCGACGCCGTAGTATTAAAAGGTCGTGTGTAAACTTTTTTGGAGTTTCAAAATTTGACGTAAATGACAAAAAACTGTTTAGAGCAAAAAATAAAATGCATATTCTTTGGTTGTTTGATAAATCGTATGAAAGACCCTATTAAATAATAAATGTGATTATTTTGTATAGTTTTTAACAAAGTTTAAAGGAAAATAAAGCAAAAATAATTGAAAATACTTTATAAGATTTATAATTACTTCTGCTAAGGTTAAAATGAAAGTCTTAACTGGTACTTACGACCTTATTTAACTTTACAGGCAAGGTTTCTCCTGCTTTGTACATGGGTGTATGTACCACTTACGACCTTTTATAATCATTTTTCTATCAATAATATTATTATTATCAGATAATTTTACTCTTGTCATTTTGAGAAAAGAATGACATCTTTTAACGTAAATATGGAATAATAGATGTTTGAATAATTTACATACATATCCATAGTAATATCCAATCATTTGCATATTTTATGCAACTATTTTTATCTTAATATGGAAGACTGATTTCTATTTATCCCAAAAATTGGACCTGGAATTCCTTTTTAAACTTATTCCCCATGTTCTCTAAATTTAACCTTAGATAAATGAATGATTATTTTCTCCCAAGCACATGGAGACAGTGGATAACTTGTACCAGCAATAACATACATGTAATACAAAATACATTAAAGCAAGTTGTTGAAATGTTTGTTTGAACTAAACTGATAACAACAGCAAAATGAAAAATGATAATAACCATGTCTACAAAGTGTATTTGTTTTACATAATTGAAATTAGAATCACTACAAATGGTAAAATTATTATTCTAAACAAAATTTGACATTTTATATTATAACATCAAAGAATGTTATCTCTTAGATTAACAATCATATGAAATTGTATTGCAACAAAAACAATGTAAGAATTCAACTCTAACAAACATGCAACTCTTGAATAAAATTGAAGGAAGAGGCAGCTCCCCCACAAAAATGTAACAATTAATGTATTAACCGGGTAATTAAAAATTTTAACAATAATAAACCAAAATCTTACATAGTTTAACAATATCGCATTTTAATGGGGAAAAATCTAAATTAAAAAACACTTTGAAATCAGTCACTGACAAATGTGCTAGATGCGTCTAGGACAGGGACATTTTAATTGTCAATGTCAGATTCATCAGAACCATTCGGTTCTGGCAAGGCATCTGTATCTCCTTCATGCGGTAAAGCCTTGAAGAAATCCGGTGAGCACGTGGAATCAAACCTCTTTGACAGAGTGTTTGAAGATCTTTATATTTTGCCTCAGAAATTGGAATTCTGTGGGTGTACAGTGGTTTCAGTGGATACTGATGCAACTGCATACAATCAACCTTACTTCTTTTTTCTTCCTTGTAAGGGCATTGCTCGAAACTCATCATCAAACTCATACTTGAAGTAAATTGTGTCTGGGTTTTCTTTCTTGTATTGGAAAACATGAATTTTATTCCAATGCACATTTTCTCCTGTGGAATCCTTTCTGCGATTGCAGCTCACCACCCTCTGCGCACACTCTTTAAAATCCAACACCATTTCATTGCCGAGTTCCTTTACCTGGTACTTTGGATCTTTGCGCTTGGCATTTTTAATCGCTGTGATCCAGTCAGATGTGGTGAATATTTCTGATTTCTTTGTTGCACATTCTATTGTGGCATGCACACTGTCCCCCTCCATTTGAGAGTGACCACGCTCGAAATAGTAATGAGTCAGGACATTTATAGGAAGATTAACAACAGTGTACAAACACATGGTGCTGAATTGTAAGTTCCGTTGTTGTCCAGTACAACTGTCGGAAAAGTATACAATTTCTTCCTTTGGCCCCACACTCTTGTTAAATAGAAACAAACATGTGGCAATTTCACAACTTCCTCTTTTGGCATCTGTTTCGTTCCAGATATTACAGACAACAGATTTAGAATTCATATCATAAATTTAAAAATTTT
>NW_026935561.1:0-6768 GCF_032062105.1 Saccostrea cuccullata
GAATAATGATGGGATTTTGGGTTTAGGAAAAAAATCCCACCATTACCCCATGGGTTTTCTTATTTAGGTGTAATATCTTTTTACCTAGAAGATAATAGGGTAAAGTTTGGGTTTTGTTTTAATTTTTAAAAAATCCCATCAGATGACAAAAATTGTTTCCACATACCTTTGGAAAAGTGGTTGGCGAAAGTCCAAAATGTCGTGTCCGGAGTTAAATGTCCACTTTTTTTGTAACATTATCAATATATCACTTACTAATAGCAAATAATTCATAGAAAGATGTACAAATAAAACCAAGGCTATGTTTACATTATCAACAAACGACAAGTTTCCAGTATGAAAGCTTCAATGATTACAAAAAAAACTGTTTTTTAAAATATGTATAAACATATAGAGATAATCATTTTACAGAATAATTGAGTGTTTACAAATTAATACATACTTTTGTGGCCAAATTCTGGAGGATTTTAGGAGAAAAAAAAAAAGCGTCCAACCACGTTAACAAATGGCGGGCTTATATACAACAATTTTACCAAAAAATTTAAAATTGACCGAAAAATACTTAACATTTTTTTAAAAGAATTGCCCTATTTGTATAATTTCCTATGTTAAGGTTTTCATTTCATTTAATACTTCCTGCATTCCGAGTTTTAAAAGGGCCCCCATGTCTTTCCTTGACGTCGAAACTTTTAAAAGTTTTTGTTTAAATTTTTACAGTTAAACCGTAGCTTTACAGATTGTCCCCACAGGATACTGAATATCTGTCACTCAAATACTGCCTGTACTATTTGTACACACTCTTTTGAGTTAGTACATGTTTCACCCTTGAACAAAGGAATTTTGCTGCTACCAAATCACTTGGTACACCCCAAGCCCAAGCTTCATGGTTGGGCGACTCTGCCTTGTGCATATTTTGAGCAAATCATTACCGATGATAGGTAATTAAATATGGGCACAGGGGAATCACCAACAATGAATAATGGACCTGAAGTGATACATAGTCCAAAAAATCTACATAGTTACATAATTTAGTACAGGTAGAAAAATCTTTTTTTCTATCCCTGTCTTTCTTCCTGAATTATTCAAATTTAGCCGAAATAAAAAAAAACATGAAAAAATTTAATTAAAATCAGAAGTAAAAGAGAAATTTAAGAAATGTCTAGTTAATTTTGATTGAATATCTAGGATTTACCATTTACATTGGTACTTTAATCAAAATTATCGCATTGAGAAGTGAGAACAGTAAAATTTTACTTACTATTTAATTTATTCTTTGATTCCAATTAAACAGATATAACTATTGGGAAACAAAAAAACAAATATAATTTTTTTTAGAAGTTCAAATACTTTGGAACCGTCCTATATTGCTCAGGTAGTGTACATGTTATCCAACCGTAAACCTTTTTTTTCCTGCTATTCATTTTCAGTGAACCTTTCAGGAGAAATTATAATTTTTACCAACAAAAACAAATTTTTAATAATGTCCACAAAAATAAAATGCTTCTGACTTAAATCCATCAAAATAACATTACTATCTTCATACAGAGATTTTTGAATCTATGGAAATGAACCTGTATTGTGTTTGAAAACTACTCACTGTAGACCGTCACCTACAGGTAATATTCCCCGAGGGGATAATTATCACATCTGGGACTGTACAAAATTGCAACAGTCGGGGTAAACTATCCTGATTGAATAATAAGAAACCCACAAAGTTTTGTAATTGAATAGACAGAGACGCAAAGGTCTTAATTTCTCGTGTGAAGCATTACTGTTGTTGTTAAACTTTTCCCTCGCCATTCTTTTCGTAAATATAATTATTGACTAGCCAGGAAATGACGTCATTTTTTATAGGATCACAGTCACCAAAAATCGTCAATTTCCACATATTTAAAAAGACAAAAACGGTTTTTAAAGTTATTTTTTGATATTTGATATTTGATATAGAGCGCAACCTCTGATCTAAGATATGCAACTAGTAAATGATAAACTGTTTTTGAGAATTCATGGACATTTGTATTTTGTAGATCAGAGGGTGCGCTCATTTTTTTTTTTTCACTGAAAGTACTAAATTTTACCTGTTTTCCTAAAAATTTAAAAACATTCAATTCCATAAAGCCAGTTCTCCAAGACCTGGGATTTTGGGGGAAAAATTTTTTAATAAAATAAACACCAAATTTATTTTTTTTTAATGGTACATATAGAAAATCAAGTGTTGATCAATTAATTGGTATGTATCTACAGGGCCATTTTATGCATAAAGTAAAACCCACTTCTTTACAGACTTCTTTACAGATTAAAGTATAAAAATTACAGATTAAAGTATAAAATTTACAGATTAAAGTATAAAATTTGTCCATTAAATTTTACAATTAAATGTAAAATTTACGATTAAAGTGTAAAATTTTCCCTTTAAAGTGTAAACACCTTTAAAATGTACAAATTAAAACAAAGTTAAGTGTCCAAGTGGCACTAATACCTCCTATATTTCAATAATCCTTTTTTTATATTTTCAATCGAGGGTTCAGTATGGGACAAGGGTGTTTTCCTTTTTTTATACACAAAGCCAAGAGTGATTTTGTTATCATTAACTAATTTCATCCCAATGCAAATAAGCGAACTGATTTGTTAAGGCGTAAAATGGATACTTGGGAAGAGACACAACTGGCCGTGTCGCCCGTTTGTTGCCCCTTGCTGAAAGTGGAGGGATTTAATTTCGGTCCGTCTGTCCTTCCGCCCGTTGTTATAGTTCTGTCTCTTTCTGGAACACTTTCATTTCCCTGCCTTTGATTTTTGCAGTTTAAATTTTACACAACTCACTATGGCCTATGGAAGACTCCTTTTGATTTTGGGATAAAAATCAAATGTCATGGTAAAAATTCAAACTTTTTTTTGATTTAAAACTTTGTTTCCCGCAATATTTGGTAAGTTTTTTGGCTTTTTTATTGAAATTTTATACAACAACTACCTTTCGCGAAAAAAAGGTTCCCTTTTTTATGAGGTTCGCAGTCAAGGTCATAAATTCATAACTCCGTATGATTGTGTGCAAAACTTTTATTTCCAGTCAAAATATAAAGAAACTTTCGAGTTTTTACAATTAAATTTTATATAAATTTCCCTTTTGGGCCCCCTCCGCCTTTTTTGATGTGCATCCCTAGTTCTGCGCGTGAGTGGGATTTCTGGATTGTTTTTATTAAATGAGACCATTTTAAATTTCGGCCATCAGATTTTGGAATTCATAGTTTTTTTCGTTATAGAGGTCTGATAAATAATTTTTAACCTTAATTAGTTTTGTTTATTCTGTTTTCATTTCTATTCTTCACATTGAAAATAATGTTCCGTTAGCTAGTTCAAATTTGGATATTAAAGCTGACATGAATTCTTAAAAACCCCAAAATTTTCAACTATGTACAAATGTACACTTGTTTTATACCAAATATAGCCATTTCCCCCATATTTCCTTCAGGTACCTTGTCTATTGTAACGATATATACCCCAATGCGCTCGTTACACTTGAATGGTTTTTTGGATTGGGATCATTTGTGCACATCTCCATGGTAAAACTATAAAACATGAGGTGTTCAAGACATTTCAAAACCAAAAAAAACAACATAATAATCATATTTTTGAATGATTATTGATTTGAACAAAAGAAAAAAATGCAAGTTTGGAAGAGAAATTTATATGCATGAGTACTATTTTTACAGTGCGCCAAATTATGCAGAATAAACTTGAAATAAAAAGCAGTAAAATTTGCCAACACATTTTGAAATTATATCATTTGAATAGAACAAAACAACCCAACGTTTTATTTGCAGGTCCTATGCAATTGGTAATTCGGAAAAATGTTAAAACCTGTAAATGTCCCATACCTGGTAATAAGGTTTCTGCATCTTAAGATGTGCATAAGTAAAGTGATATACACCCTGAATTCCATTCATTGAAATATGCATCACAAAAAAGAAATAAACTCCATAAAAGCTCAATAGTAAACACACAATGCTATAACCCAACACTGCCTTATAGCATGCATGTTGCTTTTTATTAATTTTCATTACATGATGTGAACATATCTTTACGTTATGTCAATTTTTTTTATGAGATTATTAAAAATTTTAATTTAATTCATACATAAAAAAAATACATTTTTTATTATGTCAGCACTTCATAACTTGAAGTCGAAAATTCATTATGTGAAGTGATAATGTGTTTACATTGTATTAAATTTTTACTGAAATGAATTTTTTTTACATCATTTCATTTTTTTAATTGTGAGGTAAAATTGCATTACGTCAAGTGAATTGTGTTTTATAATTAAACTTAACATTACATGAAGTCAAAAATCCATTCCTTTTTGAGAGTGTATATTTCTATTATATCAAAGCATTTTAACATGATAGGGGTTTATTTATTTTACGGCAAGCATAGATGTGAGGTCATCTTACCTTTATGTCAGTGCTTTATTACGTGGTGTAAAAAGTTATAACATAATGTAAATTTCTTTATATTATATCAACACTTGATTACATTATGTCAAAACTTCAAACCGTGATGTGGTATATAATTACGTTATGTCAACTTTTTTTATGGATCTTAAAATATTTTATATTGTGTTAACACTTTATCATGTTGATTCCAAAAGTGTATTACCTTTTAAAAAACTTTTAATTATCTCAAAGCTGTATATCTGGTATAAAATGTTTTAATTTTTTTATGACTGGTAACGGAGGGGGGGGGTCCTGTTTATTGGGAAAATTCGGGCCAAAATCCCCCCCCCCCCTTTTTCCCAACATCCAATAGAAAATGTAATATTCATTGAAAGTACACCCCCCCCCCACATTTTGTTGAAGTATAGTCCACTGAGGATAATGTGTTTCTGACAAAAAAATTGGCTGATCAAGTTGGACCCCCTCCCCAAAATGGATTTTCTGGCTTGAGTGGACAATTTTTTTTTTTGCTTCTCAAGTTTTTTTTTTGGGGGGGAAATTTTTTTTTCCCGGCACCCCCCCCCCCCTTTTCCTTTCGAAAAAGATGATACGTCACTGGAAAAAATTTTTTCAACCATTTCCCGGACCAGAATTCTATTACAAAAATCTACCAATCCCTCATCTAAATCAATTAATATGCCATAGAACATCCATGGACACATATCAGTAGCGGATATAGAATATTGAACAAAAAAAATTGTCCAAGCCCGAAGGGGGGCGGTTTATGGTTGGAGACCAAGGGGGAAAGCGAAGAAGCTCTAGGCTTTATAGTTTTATAAAAAAAGTTTTCAACTTAATTCAGCTAAACTTAATGTGAAACTAATGCAATCCCTTACAAATTAAAACCAATAAGTTTATTAATTTTTGTACATGTAATTTTGGTCATTAAAACGGGAGGGGGGGATTTTCCCCCCCCCCCAACCCACCCGTCACGTGTGTTATTAGTGTTTACACTTTTAAAAGAAAGGAAAGTTCAAGACTGATTAAAAAAAATTATGAAAAAGTTTAAGTAAGATCAGAAGTTTAAGACTTTTATCCAAAAAAAAAACACAAACAAACAAACAAACAATTCAAAATAAAAAGGAATAAAATTCTGCACGACTCATAATATTTGATTTTTTAATTTAGATTAAAGTAAACCCCTTTAATTGCGACGTGACTTTAAATTCTCGTCGCATGTTAAGGCTTTCACGTTTCAAGATTGTAAACCCTTTTTGCTTATTTTTTTTTGAATTTAAAATCCATTCCCCCAAAACGCTGAGTTTTCTTCTACGACAATTTTCTCTCCCGCCAATATTAGTGCTTGCGGAACGCGGAAAATACGTTATGCTCATATAAGGGCCGAGGATTTTCCGTGTTCGCATAACGTAATAGTGAATCGACATAATGTAGTAGTGTGAGATATTATAAAGAATTGACATAATGTATTGATAGGTTAACACAATGTAAATGTTGTTTATTTAAATGTCGTGAACAGTAAACTAACGAAATGAAGAATGTGTAAGTGTCATAAAGTGTTGACATAATGTAAAGGAAGGTTTACAGATGCAATAGTAGTGTGGGATAATATCATAAAAATTAACAATATAATGGAAGGTTGATACAATGCAGTAGTAGTGTGGGTTAATGTCATAAATAGTTGACTTAATATAATGGAAGGTTGACACAACGCAATAGTAGTGTGAGTAAATGTCATAAAGAGTTGACATAATGAAATGGAAGGTGGACACAATGCAGTAGTAGTGTGGGTTAATGTCATAAAGAGTTTACTTAATATAATGGAAGGTTGACACAATGGAATAATAGTGGGAGTAAATGTATAAAGAATTGACATAATGGAACCCAAGGTTGACACAATGTAATAGTAGTTTGAGTAACTGTCATATGGAGTTGACATTATGTAAAGGAAAGTTCACACAATGCAATAGTAGTGTGAGTAAATGTCATAAAGAGTTGATATAATGTAAAGGAAAGTTCACACAATGCTATAGTAGTATAAGTTTTTATATGTAAGTTGACATAATGTAATAAAGGTTACACAATGTAATAGTTGTCTGAGTAAATGTCATAAAGAGTTGACATAATGTAATGGAAGGTTGACGCAGTGCAGTTGTTGTGTTCTTTTATAAGGCAGTGATGGCGTTCCATACAATGCATTACTGTACGACTAGCACGTCAATACACTTAGTCCGTGCTGATCAGATTTTGGTAGGGGAAAAAATCAAAAGTGGAAAAATAAGTTATTTGGGATTTTCGCGGCTGAAAGGGGGGTGGGGGGGGG
>NW_026935562.1:0-6601 GCF_032062105.1 Saccostrea cuccullata
CCCCCCCCACCCTAACCCCTGACCCGGGGGCCTTAAATTCACAATTTTGAAGATTAGGGCCCTTGCTCATCATAACTATATATGTAGTTCATCTGCTTAATACCCAGGAGCAGAGAAGAAAATTTTCAAAGATTTAATGTATTTTCACTATATAATCAATAGAGCCCAGCCCTTAAACCAGAACCCCTGACCCTGGGGCTATAAAATTCAAAATTTTGGTAGAGGCACTCTTTCTCATCACAACTATGTACTTAGTTAGTTTATTTAATACCTAGGAGCAGAAAAAGAAGATATTCAAAGAATTCATGTATTATCACTATATAATCAATAGATCCTCACCCTAACACCAGAACCCCTGATACTGGGGCCATAAAATTCACAGTTTTTGTAGAGGCACTCTTGCTCATCATAACTATGTACTTAGTTGGTTTATTTAATACCCAGGAGCAGAGAAGAAGATTTTCAAAGAAATAATGCATTTTCAATATATACTTATTTAGCCCTGCCCTAGCACTAGAACCCCTGACCCCAGGGCCATAAAATGCACAATTTTGGTAGAGGCACTCTTGCTCATCATAACTATGCACTTAGTTAATTTATTTAATACCTACAGCAGAGAAGAATATTTTCAAAGAATAAATGTATTTTAACTATATAATCAATAGAGCCCCGCCCTAACACCAGAACCCCTAACCCTGGGGCCATAAAATTCACAATTTTGGTAGAGGCACTCTTTTTCATCATAACTATGTACTTAGTTAGTTTATTTAATACCTAGGAGCAGAGAAGAAGATTTTCAAAGAATTCATGTATTTTCACTATATAATCAATAGAGCCCCGCCCTAACACCAGAACCCCTAACCCTGGGGCCATAAAATTCATAATTTTGGTAGAGTTACTCTTGCTCAAAATAACTATGTACTTAGTTGGTTTATTTAATACCCAGGAGCGGAGAAGAAGATTTTCAAAGAAATAATGCATTTTCAATATATACTTATTTAGCCCTGCCCTAGCACTAGACCCCCCGACCCCAGGGCCATAAATTTCAAAATTTTGGTAGAGGCACTTTTTCTCATCATAACTATGCACTTAGTTAGTCTTAATACCCACGAGCAGAGAAGAAGATTTTCAAAGAATTCATGTATTTTCACTATATAATCAATAGAACCCCGCCCTACATTTGTAACACCAGAACCCTGATACTGGGGCCATAAAATTCACAGTTTTTGTAGAAGCACTCTTGCTCATCATAACTGTGTACTTAGTTGGTTTATTTAATATCCAGGAGCAGAGAAGAAGATTTTCAAAGAAATAATGCATTTTCACTATATAATCAATAGAGCCCTGCCCTAACACCAGAACCCCTGACCATGGGGCCATAAAATTCACAATTTTGGTAGAGGCACTCTTTCTCATCATAACTATGTACTTTGTTGGTTTATTTAATACCCAGGAGCAGAGAAGAAGATTTTCAAAGAAATAATGCATTTTCAATATATACTAACCCCTGACCCCGGGGCCATAAAATTCACAATTTTGGTAGAGGCACTCTTGCTCATCATAACTATGTACTTAGTTGGTTTATTTAATACCCAGGAGCAGAGAAGAAGATTTTCAAAGAATTCATGTATTTTCACTATATAATCAATAGAGCCCCGCCCTAACACCAGAACCCCTGACCCTGGGGCCATAAAATTCACAATTTTGGTAGAGGCACTCTTGCTCATCATAACTATGTACTTAGTTGGTTTATTTAATACCCAGGAGCAGAGAAGAAGATTTTCAAAGAAATAATGCATTTTCACTACCTACTTATTTAGCCCCACCCTAGCACTAGAACCCCTGACCCCAGGGCCATGAATTTCACAATTTTGGTAGAGGACTCATTGCTGATTACAATCATGCAAACAGTTTGACTGCTTGATTTCCAGGAGTAAAGAAGAAGATTTTTAAAGATTGCATTAATTTTAGTGGTTTTGGCCCCACCCCTCAGGCCCCAGGGGGGCAGGGATCATGAAATTCACAATTTTTGTTCCCCTTCACTCATACATGCTTTGTGCCAGATATGGTTGAAATTGGTTCAGTGGTTGCAGAGAAGAAGCTGAAAATGTTCAAATGTTAACACACGATGGACGACGCACGACGACGCACGACGACGGACGAAAACAGATAGCAATAGGTCACCTGAGTTTACTCAGGTGACCTAAAAATAGAACACAAATGTGGTTCAGACGGTACAGGGAAGAATACTGCAATTTTACCGCAAGAAAATGAAATAATTAATAATACATGTACACATCGAAATCATTCTTTAGAAGACATTATTATACAAGTACTTTGATTATATCCTTGAAATACCGTGGAATCATTTTTATTCGTTGGGGTTAATGTTCGTGGGTAGCCAAAAATTTTCTGGTTCGTGGGGATGTAATTTCGTTGGTAACAAGTTCCATTTCTTTTTTTCCCCTCCAACATTAAAACAAAGAAGGATAACCCCATCAATAATGCTTATTTAAGTTATCTCTCTTGTGAAAACAAAAATGTGCCGGCGGCTTGCACCGACAAATTACAGCCGAACGATAGGAATGTTAATTAGTACTATAAATTAATTATAATTCACCCTGTGACATGAGAATTACGACAAAAATGCCAAAATTAACGTAAAAACGTTTACCCTGACACCAAATCATGCTAATTGGCTAATTAGCACCCACTCCAAAATTGCACTGAAAATTGACCTCATCGAAGGGGCATTTGAGCGTGTTGGACTATTCCCCATTTTAAAAAGTGAGTTATCTCCCCTCAAAATCGGAACTCTTCTACACTAGCATAACTTCCGTGGACTACGCATTACGATAATCCAACAAAATAGTGATCAACTTACACGCTGCATTTAAACATTTTAAAAGAAGGAAACCGTTTGCATTTTTTTTAAAGATAATAAATTATTTTGTAAAGGGTCTGTTAGCCCCCCCCCCTTTTCTAGAAAGCTGTACGAATTAATCAGGCACGTAGCATCGTCTTTAAAAGTTGGGGGGGGGTAGCCAAAGTTATATTTTTTTCTTACCTCGAAAAGTTGACAAATAAAGAAAAAAAACCTTGCTCAAAGTCGAAAAAGCTACTTATTTCAGTACCAGTTCCTTGGCATACAATACTACATTTCCCTTATATAACTTTACCGTAGTATAAACTGTGTGTGTATGTGGGGGGGGGGGCAACCTGTCTATCAATGAACATTTTCAATAGAAAAAGTAATGTTGGGGAAAAAAAGTGGGGGTGGGACTAGGCCCTTTGACCCCCCCCCCCCCCCGTGCGTACAGGTACAGAGAACGAATATGTAAATGGGTTTAACAGTTGATTATGAACCATAGTTGTGGAAATTAAAAATTATTAGAATTATTAATTGTGAATTCAATGAAATTAGGGTACATATATTTTTTCTCAGATGTACGTGTATATCAGTTACACAGGGTTACGTCTCTCTCTCTCTCTCTCTGATATTGTTTTTTACACACTTTGCAAAAAAGAATAACATAAAAAAATACATGTACTTACACTGAAAGGATTTTAAACAAAATAAATAACACTTGAAAAAAGAATGTTTTCCATTAATTAACGAGAAATACGCTAGGAAATTATTGTATCAATTTCGTGTTTCTGAAACGAAATGTGTATTTTACTCGGGAATATACATGTACATATGCTTAGATCCTACACTAAAACTTTGATTAAATGCAGCTCAGACTTTATACGACATATGTAACACGAATTTAGGTCGATGCTTTTTAATTAGTCTTTCTCGTTACATGAGCACATTAGATTAAATTATTCACTTAGAATTCCATTCAAAGCCGTCTGCAGAACATCCACTACCGAAAATTAGATTTTTTTTTTGTTTTTTTTTAAATAGGCCTATACGAATACATCCTACAATCGGCTGATAGATTCACCTCTGTCGTTGGCTCGCGTATTTCACATTATAAACACGAGAAATATAGTTCCTTTATTTTCAATTCATTATAATTCAATTTATATGTTTATGTCTGCCTTTTAATATAGATATTTACTAAATTAATCCAGAACTATTAGTTTAATTTGAAACAATCCTGCAAATATTACTTTTTATACGTCATGTCAAAAATCTTGACATGAGCCCATTGCAGAGGTGTCTGAGTAAAGAACGAACAACAACTCTGCATAGGAGATTGATTCGAATATGTATCAGCATTTTATTCGGTTTTTTTTTTTGTAAGGGGGGGGGGGGGGCTCACACAGCGCCTTATTATACTATTATACAGATTACCCGGTAATAAAAATCCAGAAAGAGACTATGAGTGGGCAATTTTAAAAAAATACGAATCAGTTTAAAAGATGTCTTTTTATTCAAAAACACATTAACATATGACAGAGGCATAACACCATGAACATGTTTACATCAAGAACGTCCGAGGAAGTGACTTTATTTAAAGCGCATGCGTATTAAACACAGTAAAAGTGTTCCCTTCAAGGGAAATAACTCACCTTTTTGAAATAGAGAATAATATACATGTCTCCTTCTTGACCCTATAAATCCATGCATGTTTTAATCAGTGCAAGTATTTATTAATCTATATCTATTTGTGTTATTCTGTACTTTTACGTGCTACAATTATATACATGTTTGTACGTAATGGACAATGTTTATGTTTTTGCGATTGCGCAATGCATCATTGTCAAGGACTTATTCCTGTGACTAAGCATAACGTTTACGACTAGATTTACGCCACTTGGTGAGATGCAAATTACGCCCGACTAAATTTTGGAGCCCTGGAAGTACACCAAAGTTAAGGCTTAAATTTAGGACTTTTTATGAAACGGGCTCCAGCTGTTCAACATTTATGAGCGATTTCCAAATATGGAAGTGAAGAACAATATTTGAAAGTTACTTTAAAGACACTTCATATAAACGTTAATATTTTTGTCCAATTAAAAAAAAGCGTTTCATATACCCCAAAACACATTTCAAAGGAACAAAAGAGAATAGGTACTTTTGTCCAAAAAGATTTTTGGACAGAATATCAATGGAACAAAATGTTTTTTTTTTTTTTTGGAGGAATATGCAATATTGTTTTATTATTTAGTACTGTAGTAATATAAAGTTTACCAAAACGTTCAACATTCGGTATACATACAATGTATACTCGCAGATCTACTGCACGCAAGTGTTCATTACTTAGACTAGTTTTAAAATATCACGGGTTTTGCCAGTGCAGGATGAATATCATGTTCTATATACACTTTGAACTGAAGGGTAGGAGTAAAAAAAGAAAAAGGGAAAGAAGATGAATTATTTTTTCATCATAAACTGGACGATTTTATCGTACAGATTAATGAATAAATTGAAATTCATATATCCCGAATATTGAAATCTCCATGCCGGTTATTTATAACTGAAACCTCGGGGTATCATTATATTATATTTCTTAACCCAAGTTCATTATGTGGGATTGCTGCCTCATAGCGATAAATATTTATTCTACTGAAATTTATTCTACACTTTTAGGTAATTTTTGTTAACAGTAGAATTCTTTAAGTAAACTGCTGAATTCCAAGGGGTGTCCAGTCAACTCGTACACAGACCGAGTCGTACACAAACCGACTCGTACACAAAAAGTCAACTCGTACACAAATCAGAAGTCAGCTCGTACACAAATCAGAAGTCAACTCGTACACAACGTTATATTTACAATAGATAGGAATTATTTTTATATAGGCCTATATAATGTATAACAATCACATTTTCACTCTTAAATTGGCTAATTTTTATTATTAAAGCTACACGTTTTCACTTACGTGTAGATTCCATTCTACAAGTTTTACGAACGTGTAGCAATTTTGACGTCACTTTAATTGATGACGTAATACACACAGAATTTAGGTTATTCCCCTACTAGACGTACCCGTACCCGTACACGTTTGAAATCTCAACCTCTCTATTGAAAGAATTTTATTTTAATTTATCCAGTACAAACGTGAAATATGTGGAGATAACGAACAGTATTTGAGTTCAAAATGTCCAGTAAACATTACAAAATAAAAGCAGAGCAAACATGGACCTCCAAAACATCAGAAGTATGATCAGGTGCCATGAAGGAGTGAGCATCCCTTGCCAACTGGTCACACCTGCTGCAATCCTTGTCATGTTCGGGAAATAGTCCAAGTATAACATGAAAATTGATAGAGCACTGACATGTTGATAGAGATACCATTCTTTACTCTATCAAAAGTTTGCAAAAAAAAAAAGAAACATTTTTACCTTCTCTGCTTTTTGAGGAAGAAAAGGGAACTGTATTCCCACAGGAACACTTATGGAGATCTCAGATCTGTTGTTGATGTAGCGGACCCTGGGTATGTTGCTTTTCCTTGAACCTTTGACCTTCAACATTAAGAGTTATTTTAACATCTTAAAAAAATTACACTATATCATTATTAGTTCTGTAATCTTTTTTCATCAGAGTAGAAATGTTGTCTAATATCTAATTATTCTCTCCTTTGATGAATTTTCTGACACCACCATATTAGGTCAACCAAATGAAAAAAGAAAAATTTTTAAATTTTTTAT
>NW_026935563.1:0-6710 GCF_032062105.1 Saccostrea cuccullata
TTACTGTAAATTATATAAACGACCATAAACCCATTTTAGCATAAATACATTATTTATGCATGGTAAATAGCGTAGGCTAAACAGATTTTATAGACCTCAGTTCTTATTTCAAATAAAAACATTAAAAAAAATAGAAATGTATTCGCGTTAGTCTATGCTTTCCATATCTGCATGTCTGTTCTGGACCATTGTTTAACAGAAGCCCTCCAAAGTAGCCAGGTTATAACCAGAATAGGTCTATTTGTTTTGGTTTTTTGTTTCAACATTTGACAAGTCGTCATTTTTTTTTTCTCGTGACGTCACAATGTGCAGAAAATGACGTCAAACTTTTTAGGGAACTTCAATATTTTTCGAACTCGTGATAATTGAGATCAATTACTCTAGATATTATAAAAAAAATGTTTAAAATCTAAATAAATAACATTATTACTATTTAAAGTTAGTACATAGACTTAGATGTATTCAATATATTCTGTGAGACTGTGTGTTACTTAATCATTATCACGCATCGGGTAGATCGCGAGCGATTAACTTGTAAAAGTCTACAGATGTATATGTTAACTGAATCTTTTTATGTTTATATTTTGCTCGAACATTGATATTTTTCATTTAGTCTGAATATCAAAAGGTAGACAGAATGTTTCAGAGAGCGCGCTCGAGAATGAAGGAGGGGGCACTAATATTTCAATATGTAGATTATGCTTTTTATGCGCCCGGGCGTATATTGTTTTTGTCCTGTCTGTTTGTCTGTTTGTCTTTCTGTCTGTTGTCAACTTTAACCTTCCAGGGGCGTAGCTTGACTTTAATTTCTAGTGAGGCAAAACTATTGTGGCCGGGGGTCTGGGGGCCGCCTTAGGCCCCCAGCAGGTCCAGGGCGGAGCCCTGGTAGGGGGTTCAGGGGGGCGAAGCCCCCCGACGGTAAATGGATTTGTGGGATTTAAAATGTAAAAATAATACTGTCCCGGGCAGAAATTTCGCACCCCCCCCCCCCGTTTTATGACTTTCGCATTCATATGACACTGCATGTACAGCACTGAATTTAAACGTATTCTAAGTAAAAAAAATGCTTTTTTCAAACTTCTATCACAATTTTTAAATATCTAAATATTGAATTTTGACATCATTTGGAAAGATACTAGTAATAGAATTATTCACTAGTTTACAGGGTTTGTGAAATACATGACGTTCATTATAATTTTTAACTTTCGAAAGGATATCAACTGCGTCTGTCCCCCCTTCCCAGATAGCATGACTATGTTGGGCCAACATTTGTAAAAGGTTGTATGGTTGGCGTTGGGGGAACAACGTTGGGCCAACGTTGGACCAATGTTACCAAGTCAACCTTCTTGACAATGACAGAATTCCTATGTTGGCCCAATGTTGGTCCAACGTAAGCAACTTCCATTCACTTTAGTTCCCAAGGAAGGAAGGATCCTGGTGTTGGTCCAACGTTGGACCAATGTTTATAATACACCCTTAAAGAAAAGTGTATTTACAAGTTGGTAGTAGTATGTTGGCTCAACGTTGGCCCGATGTTTGTAAAACACCCTTAAAGAATGTGTCTTATCAATTCGGTAGTAATATGTTGGCCCAACGTTGGCCAATTGTTAGTAATACACCCTTAAAGAAAATGTCTTTTCAAGTTGGTAGTATTATGTTGGTCCAACGTTGGCCCATTGTTTGTAATACACCCTTTAAGAAAGTGCCTTATCAAGTTCAAGTAGTATGTTGGCCCAACGTTGGCCCGATGTTTCTAATACACCCTTAAAGAAAATGTCTTATCAAGTTGATAGTATTATGTTGGTCCAACGTTGGCCCATTGTTTCTAATACACCCTTAAAGAACGTGTCTTATCAAGTTGGTAGTAGTATGTTGGCTCAACATTGGCACAATGTTTGTAATACACACAAGTGTTGTTTAAAAGATGGGATATTTATATAGGGCCAACGTCGGCCCAATTATTATACTGCCAATTAATTGATGGTGTCAACTTTATAATTAGCTGCCGAGCTTTACGTTGGGACAACGTTGGCACATTCTGAAATAATTAAGAGGACTTTCTATGTCCATGCCTATCATTGGATGACTGCTCTTGTTTAGATATGATATTTTCAATATTTTAACTTTGCACTTAAGTGATCACAGCACCAAAGAGTGTTTTATTATATTTTTTGAATTTTGTTTATGCTTATATTTATTTGTAATAAACCAGATAGCAGAACATGGTTGGTCGAATCTTACATTATGGTTGTATTATCTATGTTGGATTACCTTTATTGGGCAAACAATGGCCCAACATGGAATATCGATAGCTGGTTATGTATAATGGTGCGCTAATGTTGGGCTAACTGTTCGCATTATATCATAAAATTATTATCATGAGAGAAAATATTGGTTTGGGGATTGGCATCGGCCCAGCGTTGGCCCAATATACCATGAATCTGACTGAGCATCATGGGTAGACAACAACCGGGCTACTTGTAATATCCGCGCCATTTTTAATCTGACACGAGCGAGCGTAATGAGACTGATACCTTGCATATCTGCATCCACTTTGTAAGTATTTATAATATGTTTTCCTCGGCACAGCTGAATTAACGTTTAGTTTTTAAACGATATCATGTACAAATCTGCGCAAAGCAGACACGGGCAAGTGCAGAGGCCAGGTGCTGTTGGGTCAACACTGTACCCCCGATGGCATGCTAACATTGGGCCAACGTTAGACCAATGTAATCGGTTACATCGGGCCAATGTTGGCAAATGATATTGACCCAATTTAAGTTTGCTCATCGGCCCAATGTTGGCACGATATGTTGGGCCAACGTTGGCCCACTGTAGAGTGTTATTTCTACAGATATTTGCCCAACGTTGCGCCAACATTGGCCCAATGAATGCGACATTGTTTGACCAACGTCAATAGGAACATTGGGCCGATGTTGGTAAATGACGTTGGCCCTGTGTCATTTTGCTCCTTGGCCCAATGTTGGCCCGATATATTGGACCAACATTGGGCCAGTGTGTATAAATATTTAATTGTTACAAATCTGTTTATTAACAAATCTCTGATCGTCTCTACAATCAAAAATAAATCTACAACCAATCCTACTTGAAAGTACAAGCTAGCTAAAATGAATTTACAAGGCTTGTTAAAATTCTTATTATTTATCAAAACAAAATAAATTATCAATGATTAAATGTTTTGTTTTTATACAAGAAAAATAAATTAAATTATAAAATAACAAATGTATTTTGATACAGTTAAAACAATAAATAATTTGCCCCTTATTTAGATTGAAATGTGTGACTAGTAAAATACATTTCCGAAGTCTACCACTTAATTTAATTATATACACTTAACTTAGAGCACATGAACAAACATTTTGAAAATGTTGAACTTGTTGAAGTTAAAACTAAATTTATTCAGTACTAAACATAAATTGGGTTCTTTCAATTAAAATTTGTTCAGTGTAACGACTTTTCTATACATGTATTTTATGTAACATTGAATCAAAATCGTTGTGATGATGATGATGATCAAGCGTAGAAATGTTATGCATAAATGCCTTCATCATGCAAGCTAATCACTTAATCACACCATGAAACAAAAAAGACGGTTATTCCTTAATTGACAGCTTAAACATATAGTGATATACTTGTAAATTCAATCGTATGTTTACTCTTTACTGAGAAAAGTAACAAATGTATTAAGTACCAAATACTACAATTTTAGTGCTACTGGAGATTCTAAAAAGACATTCAGAACACAATCAAAGAATAGCTAAGGTATGCCAAGGACAGGGATGGGGGAGGAAGAAACGGACAGAGAAGAAAAGAAGGGGGAGGAGAGAGACTGGGAGAGAGAAGAGAAGACTTAAGAGAGGGATCAGATGGAAAGTGGCAGTGCCTAGCTTTTTTCTGTTATATACTGTGACAAATCTGTAGTTCTACCCTTTTCTGTGTCTGTTTGTTGGTTACAAACACGATGCAGGTGCCAGAAACATTTTTTTGTGTAAGTTAACAAAATGACGGGATTCATTTTAGTATTATTTTAAGAACAGGGGGGGGGGCTTTGTTTATTTGTTGGACCTGCTTATTGATACCTGCAATTTACTGAACTTGTGCATAAATTTACATCAGAGAGGGAGTATACAGTCATGTAACCCTACATGTATCACTTGAAGTGAGCATCAACTTTTATTTCTTTATAATTGTTTTCTTCATGTCCTGAGCAATAAAATACTAGCATGTTATAATTTAATTTTATATTTTGATTTCTTTTTCCTCAGTTTTTTAATTAATGCTATGAGATATATATTGAGAATATGTATTAAACTATTAATCTAGCATATATATATAGTATTAAAGGGCTTTTACCAGTAAACTGTACTACAAAACTAGTATAACCTTAATATATGTATTTGTTTGTCAATTTTGAGGACAAATGGCCAACCAGTGAAGAGCAAATGAGTTGTCATGATGGAGAGCCAATCAGATACAAACCAACGTTGGCCCAAAAATGATGTTTGCCCAATATTGAAAGAATTATAAGTGGCCCAACAATGGCTCAATAATATCCGTTCGTTGGTCCAGCAATAAGCCAACAAGTTGGTCTGATTAAGGGCCGATGAGCAAATTACCGTTGGCCCAACATTAATTGCTTACAATGGCCCAAATGTACAAAAATGACGTTTGCCCAACATTGAAAAAATACATTGGCCCGACAGTGGCCCAATATTTACTGTTACATTGGCCCAACAATAAGCCAACAAGTTGGTTTGATTAAGGGCCGATGAGCAAATTACCGTTGGCCCAACATTAACTACTTACAATGGCCCAATTGTACAAAAATGACGTTTGCCCAATATTGAAATAATACATTGGCCCAACAGTGGCCCAATATTAACTGTTACATTGGCCCAACAATAAGCCAACACGTTGGTTTGATTAAGGGCCGATGAGCAAATTACCGATGGCCCAATGTTGAATACAAACGGTGGCCCAACATAAGGAGCATTGTTGGCCCAACAAAGGTCCAATAACATCCTGCTATCTGGGTTTTTGCTCATGTTTATTTTAATATTTTTCACAAAAATTATTTTACGTTTCAGAACACAGGCAATTGTTTCTGTAAGAAAGTTTGACCCACAGTATAATAATTTATTATACTATGGGTCAAAACTTTATTACAGAAACAAGTGCCTGTGTTTTAGAACTAGAACCCGATCTCATGAATTTTTACCCTGAACATACTGATATCAAAGTACATTTTCTTGATTTGTTTATATGACAAATAAAACAATTAGATTTAACAAAAACAAATCAATTCTTTTCTGTGATGTATTAATTTATGGGAAAGGGATGTTGCTGAAAAATCTAGTGAGGCAGTTGCCTCATTGCCACAATGGAAGCTACGCCCCTGCCTTCGCCATAACTTTTGAACAATAAGAGATAGGGACTTCATATTTGGTATGCATACTCCACTTATAAAGTCCTTTCAAATGACATCAAGGTCAATGACCTTGCGACCTTGACTGTGACCATTATGCTAAAAATAGCTTTTTCCACTGTTTGTCATAACTTTTTAACCATAGGAGATAGGGACTTCATATTTGGTTTGCATACTCCACTAATAAAGTCCTTTCAAACGACGACAAGGTCAATGATCTTGTGACCTTGACTGTGACCTATATGCTAAAAATAGCTTTTTACACTTTTTGCCATAACTTTTGAACCATAGGAGACAGGGACTTCATATTTGGGATGCATACTCCACTGATTAAGTTCTTTCAAATGACACCATGGTCAATGACCTTGTGACCTTGACTGTTACCAATATGCTAAAAAATATTTTGAACTTTGTTGCCGCCGGGCGCATAGTGTTTCACAAACACATCTTGTTTAAAAATATTTTTAGTAAATGGCCCAATATATTCATCAAATCGTGATTTTTAAATACAATGTATGTCAGCCCAAGTCTGTGGCCTCGTTTTCCATGTGTATGCTTTTGGGCTGGCAGTGGCGTATATTACTTTCTGATAATGTGTGGGCTTGTGTGTTCAAATTAAGTTACACATTTAACCTGAGGTGCAAAGTATGGGTAGACAAGGAGTTTCCTTTCGATAGGTATGGGAGATTTTCAAAGGGGGCATATTTTCAAACTCAGACATCTACAGTTTTAATTTGACCAGTGAAAATTATATTGTACATATATTACAGTTTATATCATGATGTGAAAACCACATTACAAACTTGAAAACTTAATATCCTTTTATTCGATATCTGCTTAGAAAATAAGGAAATTTCCTTACTGAATAATCAAAATTCGACCAAAATGTTGAACTTCCTACAAACAAATATAAATAAATGCGTTATCATTTTTGTTTCCTGCACATATTATGGGATCCTGTTGTTTTTGATCAAATTTTCTGATAAGGACTTGATATAAATAACACTTGAGCTTTGCCTTAAAAAATGTCAAGCTAAGGCCAATAGTTTTGTCCTTAAATACAAAGCAAAACTGTATAAACATATCGGATAGGTATATAAAAGTGCGGATTGCTAAGATTGTTTTTTTTTTTTTTCATTTCCAACAAAATAAATTAACAGGTACGATTTATTATCAAATCCCCGCCCCTTTATTCAATCATTTTTTTTATTCTCGAGAAAATGATGTGTAGGCTACAGCCTTTTTGCCTACATGGAATATACGC